>NW_026294398.1:0-131618 GCF_007827085.1 Peromyscus californicus insignis | reverse complement strand
AGGACAAAAATCAAAGTGTTACATGTCCTAGGAGGAGAAGGACAAAAATCAAAGTGACTTTTCACATCTGATAAGGTCTACTTAATTTTGAAGGAGGAAATTTGTCAAAGATCTGTTTACAGAAAACTTGATGAAGAAGCACAGAAGTTAGAGGGATACCGAGAAGTTTTCACAGGGATCTATGTACATCAGCCCTGGAGTTAATCTCCAACCTAAGGTAACTAGTGGACACATTGCCAGTCATTAATTATACCCACACATACCTGGAATTTAAGGGGCTACTTTGCTCTCAGCTTTAAGGAGCCTCTTCTGACCTCTAAGGAAAAAACATAGCATAAGATTGAAATTCATAGACAAGGCAGTGAATTCAGACCCAATTCCCCATATCCGAAAAGTTTAATGGTCAGGAAATTCAAAGAAAAATACATTCATTGAAGTGAAGCTCATTGTATATAACACATTGGAAGAATTTAGCATGGTAGTAGATATGGCAAGACAATATCAGGGGACATTTATTGACAGGGTGAAGTGGTTTGTGAGTCCTATGGGTGTCTCTGTGTCTTTGTAAAATTGTGACAGGGAAACACAAGTTGGGTTCAGGAGGAAGTAGGATCTCTTCTTCTGAGATAGATATGGTGCTGTTGAGCATTTCTTGAAATACACATCTCACTGACTTGAGAAAACCCCTCTGTCATAGAGTGGTTTCTTAACATCTTTATTACACTGAGTTATCAGGCACAGCAACTTAGAATGGGAAAATTGATCATAGGCCATAATCCCAGGTAATAGTTCCATTTTTGGGAAATCAGTGTAGGAACTCAGCTAATCATATCACATCCACAGCCAGGAGCAGAGATAAACAAATGACCAATACTGCCTGTTTGCTTATGCTTACGCTCTAGCTTCTTCATATCTACACAGTACAGGTTGCAGACAACAAAATGATTCTGCTCATTTTAGGAAGTCTTAAGTCAATTAAAAATAAATAAATCCCACAGAGATATGTTCAAAATAAATCTGATCTATATAATTCCTCATTGAGGGTCCCCTCTTCCCAGGTGACTAGTTTGATTCAGTCTGATCATAAAAACTAAGAATCACACTGCCCCAGCATCACTGCCAGAATTTGAGGAGATGTCTGCTTGCTTTCAGAGCTGTGGTTGTCAATCTGTGGGTCACCACCCCATTGGAGGTTGCATATCAGATATTCTGCAATCAAATATTTGAATTATGATTCATAACAGTAGCAAAATTAAAGTTAAGAAACAATGAAACAATTATATTTAGGGTTCACCACAACATGAGGAACTACTGATAGTACTATTTAAAGGGTCAGAGAATTGGAAAAAATTAAGAACATTTGATCTAGAGTGCCCAGTGGAACCTTAGTGTCTATGTTTTCTAAATATGAAGGTGCTTGCAAAGGACTTTCCTCAATATCCTTTGCTCTGTAGGAAGCTAATGTTCTGTGTGGAAGACTCCAGCTATCTGGCCACCATTACTACCCAGTAACAGCAGGCCACTTTGAGATACTCAACTGAGTGTACAATACCCACTACACACATGCTGATGACACAGATGTTAGTCACACTGAGCTCCATGAGCATATCACACTCCTATGGGTACTTGTTCCTAGGCTGTGTAAGGCGCCTTCTCTAACATAACTCTGCCCAGAAGTTTCCTGTAGACTCTTTAACAGGAAATTGTTTAACAAGTGTCCTTCTCAGTCAGCATCAATTCTATAATGTTTTGTGGATAATGCGATAAGGAGATGCAGGAACTTATGAAGAACTATAGCATATATAAATTTATGATATCATTACCTTGGGTACATAAAATTTCAGTGGGAGATAATCATTCAGTTCCACACATGGAAAGAACTAAAGGATGTCCAATAAATTGGGGAGAGATCACTGGCTTTGGATGAAGGGGGTGCTGAAGGACTTCCCTTGAATCCCAGCAGAGGCTCCTGCAAAGGTCAGCTTGACTTCTGGTGTATTATGAGGAAAGCTCATTAGCATGGAAGCAATGTCAGTTCCCATGACATCTGCAGCTCTTCCCTGGACATTCTATTGTATCCTGGAGAGCCCTGGCTTCTTCTGTGATGTCACCTATGTTGTGACAACACCAACTTCCCTTGGGAAATTTATTCAGTGCCTTCACCATTTACTGATGAACATGATGGCATACTGAAGAGTCTAATTCAGAAAGAGAATGGAGAGGGTAGAGAGACCAGAGAGTGACAGAAGAAAGCTGACCTTCAGCCTCAAAGTAAAACGTCAAGAAAGAAATGGTCAAGAGAATCATGTAATGAGTTCTGTGCAAGAAAAGGGAGTCTTCCTGGAGGAAGTGGGCTTGTGCTGAATCTTCCAGTAATGGGGAACAGAAAGCTGGAGTCCCTGGGAACCAACAGAACTTCCCTGCTTGTCATGCCTCTTGAAGGAAAAAAATCAAAGTGACTTTTCACATCTGATAAGGTCTACTTAATTTTGAAGGAGGAAATTTGTCAAAGATCTGTTTACAGAAACCTTGATAAAGAGGCACAGAATTTAGAGGAATACAGAGAAGTTTTCACAGGAATCTATGTACATCAGTCCTGGAGTTAATCTCCAACCTAAGGTAACTAGTGGACACATTGCCAGTCATTACTTATACCCCCGCATACCTGGAATTTAAGGGGCTACTTTGCTCTCAGCTTTAAGGAGTCTCTTCTGACCTCGAAGGAGGGACATAGCATAAGATTGAAATTCATAGACAAGGCAGTGAATTCAGACCCAATTCCCCATATCTGAAAATTTTAATGGTCAGGAAATTCAAAGAAAAATACATTCATTGAAGTGAAGCTTGTTGTATATAACACATTGGAAGAATTTAGCATGGTAGTAGATATGGCAAGACAATATCAGGAGACATTTATTGACAGGGTGAAGTGGTTTTTGAGTCTATGGGTGTCTCTGTGTCTTTGTAAAACTGTGACAGGGAAACACAGGTTGGGTTCAGGAGGAAGTAGGATCTCTTCTTCTGAGATAGATATGGTGCTGTTGAGCATTTCTTGAAATGCACATCTCACTGACTTGTGAAAACCCCTCTGTCATAGAGTGGTTTCTTAACATCTTTATTACACTGAGTTATCAGGCACAGCAACTTAGAATGTGAAAATTGATCATAGGCCATAATTACAGGTAATAGTTCCATTGTTGGGAAATCAAGGTAGGAATTCAGCTAATCATATCACATCCACAGTCAAGAACAGAGATAAACAAATAACCAATGCTGCCTGTTTGCTTATGCTTATGCTCTAGCTTCTTCATACTTACTCAGTACAGGTTGCAGACAATGAAATGATTCTGCTCATTTTAGGGAGTCTTATGTCAATTAACAATAAATAAAATCCCACAGAGATATGTTCAAAGTAAATCTGATCTATATAATTCCTCACTGAGGGTCCCTCTTCCCAGGTGAATAGTTTGATTCAGTCTGATAATAAAAACTAAGAATCACACTGCCCAGCATCACTGCCAGGATTTGAGGAGATTTCTGCCTGCATTCAGAGCTGTGGTTGTCAATCTGTGAGTCACCACCCCATTGGGAGTTGAATATCAGATATCATGCAATCAAATATTTGTATTATGATTCGTAACAGTGGCAAAATTAAAATTAAGAAATAATGAAACAATTACGTTTAAGATTCACCTGGACATGAGGAACTAATTTTAGTGATATTCACAAGGGTCAGAGAATTGGAAAAATTAAGAACCATTGATCTAGAGTGTCCAGTGGAACCATAGTGTCTATGTTTCTAAACATGAAGGGACTTGCAAAGGATTATCCTGAATATCCTTTGCTCTATAGGAAACTAATGTTCGGTGTGGAATACTCGAGCTGTCTGGCCACCTTTACTACCCAGTAATAGCAGAACACTTTGAGCTACTCAACAAAGAGTACAACACCCATTACACATGCTAATGACACAGATTTTAGTCACACTGAGCTCCATGACCATATCACACTCCTATGGGTACATGTTGCTAGCCTGTGTCAGCCTCTCCTCTAACATAGCTCTGCCCAGATGTTTCCTGCAGACTCTTTACCAGGAAATTGTTTAACAAGTGTCCTTCTCAGTCAGCATTAAGTCTACAATGTCTTGTGGCTAAGGAGATAAGGAGATGCTGGTACTTATTATGAACTATAGCATATATAAATTTCTATGATATTATTACCTTGTGTACATAAAATTTCAGTAGGAGATAAGCATTCAGTTCCACACATGGTAAGAACTAAAGGATGTCCAATCAATTGGGGAGAGATCTCTGGCTTTGGATGAAGGGGGGTGCTGAAGAGCTTCCCTTGTAACCCAGCAGAGGCTCCTGCAAAGTTCAGCTTGACTTCTAGTGTATTGTAATGAAAGCTCATTGGCAGGGAAACAATACAGTTCCCATGACATTTGCAGCTCTTCCCTGGACATTCTATTGTATCCTGGAGAGTCATGGCATCCTCTGTGATGTCAACTATGTTGTGGCAACACCAACTGCCCTTGGGAAGTTTATTCAATGTCTTCACCATTTACTGATGAACATGATGGCATACTGGAGTCTAATTCAAAAAGAGAATGAAGAGGGTAGAGAGACCAGAGAGTGACAGAAGAAAAATGACCTTCAGCCTAAGTGTAAAACATCAAGGAAGAAATGGTCAAGAGAATGGTGTAATGAGTTCTGTGCAGGAAAATGGAAGCTTCCTGGAGGAACTGGGCTTGATCTGAATCTTCCAGTGTTGGGGAACAGAGAGCTGGAGTCTCTGGGAAGTAAACAGAACTTCCCTGTTTGTCATGGCTCTTGAAATTCAAGGATTCCAGGATATTAAGTGCTCTGGCTCAGAGGTCAGGAACTGGTAAGGCCAAGCTTTAAGCTGGGAACTCTTGGCTTCTATTCCTTTTGGAGGATAGGCATTGGTGAGTGAACATGAGAACAACATTAAAGAGGGAGGGATTAATGAGGTGTGCCCATTTCAAGGCAGGACATCCCTGTACTTCAAACACAGTGTCTAACTTTAGGTACTTCCCAGCTGCTCTGTGTGTCCTGAGTTGTCAGTGAGGTGACTTTTGAGTCTGGTGACCATGTTCTTCCCTTATATGTCTTCTCCATCAATAGTTATATGGTGAGTGACCTCTCAAGATATTTGGGGAAACTCTAAATTACTGAGGAGATTATGAACTATGGCATTTTCTGCTGACTTGTAAACCAACATGCTTGCAAACTCTGCAGCCAAGATAAATTCTGAGTCTGAAGCTGTGAATAAGCATGAAGAGGGTATCTACTTGGTTACTTGGAACTTGTGCTATGAGGGCAGAGAGAACCAGAGAGCTGAGATAACCACTTCCCTTCAAATAGAGGAGTCAGTTGTGTTCCCCAGAGGGGTATGAGAAGCATGGGACAAAACAATTTGGGGTGTCAACTAGTCATTGGTAAACAAGCTTTCTCAAACATTTGATTAGGACTCAGGGTGGTCTGTCCATCCTCTTTGCCTTGTCATACTGCAAGCTAAGTTGTGTTCATTTACCCACAAGGAGCACCAGGGAGCCACCATCCCACCAAACCTTTCTCACCAAGATGCAGGTGAGCAAAAGGTGCAGAGACTGACCTGTCAGGTACAGCAAATGACCATTGAAAGAAATTAGCATTGAGATCGCATGGTCTTTATCACAGAAGAGATCATGAAGAATAGGTATTCATTCTTTTAAACCCTGTGGTTTCAACCTTAGGTCCACTCTGTCATCATTAATTCATTTTATACAAGGTTTGTGTTTCTGGTAGGCTGCATGTTCAGGGTATGCCTTCAGGGTATGCCAAAATCATGTCTCTGAACTTCTCCTAAAGGCAGAACGTCAAATGTGGACAGGAATGACATGAGGACACAGACTATTCTGCTTCCTCTAAAAAGAAACAAAAACAGAGCCTGTGGCATGAGTCATACTACTCATGCATTGAGGTAGTAGTAAGTGAGTTCCCAGAATGCATTTGAAGAGATTCTATCAAGTGCTGGCTAGTGTGAGATGTTAGTTGCTCTGAGTTTGATTTGATTGTTTTGTTACTTGCTTGGAAAGGCCTTGTGTGTTTGATTCTCCAAGCAGCAGTTGGAGAGGCCTGGTCACACTTCTAAATTTGTGGATACAGGGACTGAGAATGATCCCTGCTCCTTTTGTTCCTCTCTGAGTGGACACGCCTGCATGCATTTGTTCATCATCCAATTGATAGAGTTCTCCCACTCTCACTCTGTCTAAGTATCTCTTTCTCTGTCTCTTTGTCTCTCACACACTTGTATATATGTTATGTATATTTGGTGTGTTTGTGCATGTATATCCCAATAGTTCCTGCAATAAGGGATCTGTGGTTGGGCATGACAGTTCCCTATTTCACAGTTCCCAGGTGATACCTTGGTGAAAATTGGGAGCACCACTTTGAGCATGATAGTTCTGCTAGTGTACTTATTTTAATGACACACAGATATCCTTTTGGGGAGTTTATAAATCTATCATGATGTTTACTTCCATCCTCAAAACTGTTCATGATGTTATTTTCATCTCCATTGTCACAGGAATGATTATAGAGAATTTGTTTTTGAATATAGGAGAAGCATCATCACAGATTCTGGAGGGTACACACCTGTGAAGTAGACACTAAGTAAATTCTTAGCTATTTCAGCAAACCTTCTGAGAGAGCTCATGTACCTCCACCTTGTATCATCTAAACAGCCTGCCTCTCCTGGCCTAGGGTCAGAATAGCTGTAAGTAAATTGTATGCAACTCTGTGGGTTTGGTCCCGGGTTTTGGCACAAACAATGTAAGTAAATTTGTTGCAACAACTCTGGGGAAAGGTGTTCTGACTACCTGGGGAGTCAGGCAAAACCTTGAGCTGCTTAGGACAGCTCTGATGGCTGGAACTGCAAGAAGACGGTTTTGCCCTGGAGGGCAAGATATCCCACTCACCTTGAGCTGATCAGAACAGCAGCTGTGCCCTGAAGGTGTCCTGGACACCTGGAGTTGTTTAGCACAGCTCTGATGGCTGGAACTTCAAGGAGACAGTTCAGCCCTGGAGGGTGAGTTATCCTGGACACCTCAAGCTGCTCACAACAGCTCAGCCCTGAAGGTGTCCCAGAGACCTGGAGCTGTTGTGCACATCTCTGATGGCTAGAACTGCAAAGAAGCAGCCCGACCCTGGAAGGGACAATTTTCTGACTTCTTGGGAAATTCAGGCCTTGAACTGATGGGGGATGATCTCCTTGCAGGATACAACAATCCTGCTCTTCTCCTGGAGAGCTGCTACAGCTGAATTTTGCTCAGGCCCCTCTTAAGGTGGCTTCCTAGCAGAGCTCTGCTTCTCTGGCCTAAGATGTTGGTTCTTTTGCTTCACTCTGCAAAAGAGAAAATGCCTGCAGAAATGTAGCGATGTCCTCTGGCTCTGGAAAATAGTGTTACTTTTTAGCTTTATATTGCTCTGTCCACTGAGTGATGTCTCAGCAAAGGTCTTCTGTCCAGCTCCTACTTGTTCTGCTCTTTCAGCTCTCTTGATTTGTCCATGGAGGGATGTGTCAACAAGGATCTTCTCTATGCCAGTGAATGAAGAGTTCACAGGCAAAACTCTTTTGAGAAAGAGTTTTATTTGGGAAAGAGGATTCCAGGAGAGTAGCTGCCTCTACCAGGGTGGAGAAAACAGCCTTTTCTTCTAACTGACCAGGCAGGCAGATTACACAAGAATTTTTGCGGGTGGAGTCAACCAGAGGTTGACTTCGGGCCCAGGGTTCTACTGTCCTACTCTGTGATTGGTTGGTTTCACAAGTCAGCTGGCCAGAGTCAGAGATGGCTCTGATCTGACTGAGCCAAACTGTGTTTGTTTCTGCCCTGATCTGAGTCTTCATTCCCTACTTCTGGCCTCCAGGGTCAAGATGGGTTTCTTTAGCCAGCCCCTTGTCCCTAAAATAGCAAGCTTAATAAATGCCAGAAGTTCCCAGTTCTTAGGATACAGGATGTGGCACCCCTGTTGTCCAGTAGTCTAGAATATACCTAGAATTTCTGTGATACTTGAGGCCTATGTTTATGGAATTCTTTACCTCTAGGTCCAGGACCTACCACCAGCCAAATGCTTTCTATGAAAAGCTCAAGATGGAACATAAGCAGGTCATGTCACACATGCAGAGCTTAAAGATTGAGAACACCAAGGCCTCAGAGAAATTAAATGGTCTGGCCGAGGAGTCAGTCTTCCATTGTTAAGTGCCTGTTGTTCAGGGGACTATAACATTGTGCAATGGCCATTTCTGGCTTCCCTTGTTGCTGTACTGCAGAGTCTGAAGCTCTGGTTCCAGCCCTTCTGCCTCTTAGTAAGCTTCCTTAGAAAGTAGTGCTTTGTCTTATGCATCTCATTCTCAGCTTTGCCAATAGTGAAAGAGACTGTTAGCTAATCCCAACCCCATGTTGTCATACTTTATAGCTCCAGAACGACTATTTTTAGCCTTCCTAATGCCATGACCATTGAAGTATAATTCCTCATGTGACATTCCACCATAAAATTATTTTTCTTGTTACTTCATAATTGGAAACACTACTGTCATCAATCATAATGTAAATATCTGTTATGCAGAGTATCTGAGATGCCTCCCCTGTGAAAGATGAATTTCATCACTAAATGAGTCATGACATTTAGAAGTCCAGTTTGCAACACGAGATAGGAATGTTGCATTGTCTTGGGCAGGGGTCTATTGCCATAGGACTGCTACACCACTAGTGTCTACTACCCTCAATCAGAGGGGATTTGTCCTCTACTTGCAGATGTTTCCCATTTTCAGACGTGTTGGCATGTACCTTTTCTTGCTGAACCATCTACTGGTCCCTAAATTCTTAAATGTATACCTTTATACCAATAGATTTTGACTTCCCTCTTGCAACACCTTTTTTTTGGTAGGTTCCAATGTTCTGTTATTTTTGCACATTTCAAGAATGTTATGCTCTATTCCTACCAACATTTTTGTGTAAGAACTTTAGAATCTACTCCCAATTTCTTTAGGATGTCAGTGATTGTTCGGTGTTTTATTTTCTAGTCTCCATGTGTTTGTATATTTTCTATAGTTTATTTTTGTTCTATTTTGTATTTTTTTATACTGTGATCTTATAAAAAGAAAAATTATTTCAATTACCATGTTTTTGAGAAGATTTGTTTTGCATAAACCCATTTTGCTTTGCATAAAAACATTTTGAAAAGTAATTGCTTAGGCTGCTGTTAAAAATACATTCTGCTACTGTTCCATGGAAAGTTCTATAAATGTTAAATCAGTCCAGTTATTTGTATATAGGTTGTTCACAGGTTTGCTTTTGTTTTGATAACTGATATAATCATGTATTAAATTCACCCAAAATATTGTTGAGTTCTATCTGTTAACTCATATTTAGTAGTGTGTGCTTTATAAAATTGGGAACATCAGTGTCAAAAGAACATACGTTTATGGACTCTTGTTGAATTTCTCACTTTATCAATATGTAGTGACCTTCATTTTCTCATTCACTAATTTAACTTTAAAGTGTACTTTGTGGACTATCAGTATGGTTATATCTGTTTGTTTCAACATGTGATTTTCTGAATATTACTTTGGCACTGAAGTTCATTGGTTGCAGGTACCAAATAACTCTATGTAGTAGAATATTACTTTAAGGTATACTGCTTTTGTTTATGATGAATTTTTTAACTCTGTGAAGCTATGTTACTGTGCCTGTGTAAAACACCTGATGATTTAATAAAGAACAGTCCAATAGCAAGAAAGGAGAAAGGATAGGTGGGGCTGGCAGGCTTAGAGTATATATAGAAGGAGAAAACTGGGTGGAAAGCTCTAAAATCAAAGAGTCAGAGAAGGAGGAGGGCTCCAGGAGCCAGCCACCCTGCTACACAGCAAGCCACAGTGTAAGAGCAAGATTTACAGAATTTAGGGAATAAGAAAAGCCAGACGTAAAAAATAAAAGGGTTAATTTAAGAAAAGCTGGTTGGAAATTAAGCCAAACTAAGGACTGGGCACTCATATGTAGGAATAAGCCTCTGTGTATGATTTACTTCGGAGCTGGATGGATGGCCATCAAAAGAGCAATAACCTCCAATAACAGCCCTCTTTCTTTTATGTGGTCTATTCTGTCAGGCTATCTCTTCTAATTGGAATGTGAGACACTTAGAAGTCAGAATTATCTCAAGTAGTAAAATTATTACTGTCATTTTCTTATATGTCCTTTACTATATGTTTTAATTTTTAAAGATAGTTTTTACTTAAATATTTTTAGTCTAATGATGTATTTGGACTCTCTCACATACATTTATACTCAATCTTCCCAGTTCTCTTCTTCTTGCTTTGGTTTTGGGAATGCTTTCATCTAATTTATTATTTTTGTCTGTTTTTATAGGATACATTTATAGGATTCATTACAATCTTTGTCTTTAGCTACCTTAAATGCACCAAAGATAAATACATTCTGAATGTAAGTTTTCTTTTATGTTATTCAATACAACAATTTTTTAATAAATAGTTTTTTCAAGATAGCACTACTCAATTTCACCCAAGGAGAAAATGACATCATTTTAGGCTATGATGGGCAAAACAAAAGGGTGTTAGATAATTTAAGCTGCTTTATCCAAGCTTGTAAAGTTCTAGTTGTGTCCATATTCTACAAAGCCTTTTGATAGTGCTACATAATTTATTTGTGGCACAATGACATTATAAGTTACCCAAACTATTGATAGTATTTGAATGACTGATGTAATAGTAAAACTTACCCTAAAAGTTTCTCTTTTAATCACCAGTAACCTCATATGACAAATTATTGGAATTCTCAGTGATTTTTAAAAACTTAATTTATTCATAATAGACATACTGCCTCAGGTGGAAAATATTAACATTTAAAAGGGGTAAAGTAACAAGGCCCTGAGTATATAATGGGCACAAGAGTGGGGTTGTTTCCATTCTCCTGATATGAGAAGTAGATTAATGGACCATGTCTTAATGTTCAACAATCTACTGGAATAAAAAAATGATGCCTTCAATAATGCTTGGTTTACTATATTAAAGGTAGAAGGAAAAATACTTACAACTCACAGATAGACTTGTGATTTCAGGAGTAGAAAAATGAGGATATAAAGTGAGGTCATGATTGGGTGGGGTTGATTTGCCATGGGGCTATTGTGACAGACTGTGAGATCAATATTGTTGCCTGGCAACCCAAGTGGGATTCTCTCTGCCCATGTCATGGGACCAACAAGCAGGGAGCAGCTGAGATGCAGTGTTTTCTTAGGACACTTTATTATCCAAAATATGTGTACCATATAACCTTTATTGTGCACAAAGTGGGAGGTGATTCTAATCAGGCCATGGAAGAGCCTTGGACATTACCCTTGCACCTGGCACTATTACTTAATAAAGGGTACCTAATCCCACTGAATACTGCCTGAGCAAAAGATGTTCAGAGCCTATTCTGGGTGGATGTCCCATTAATTAAGAAGTACACTATGGAATAGGAAATAAAAGCCTCAGAGTTATCTTCCAGGGTAACAGTTATTCTGTTGTTACCTTCTTTCTGCAAGGTTTTAAACCATTTCTTATACTCGATTGAGGTTGAAGTGGGAGTTGCTTTTCTCTGAGATAGGTGCCCAACTTAACCTATCTGATGCACGCTAAAACCCTAGATGAATGGGGACAGTACCATCTATGAAAATTGAGGGCATTGTGTGTCACTTTTGAACTTGGGGTCTAAAGACAGGTAAGGTTCCTGCCACACTGTTCAAGCTAGGATGTTATTGTTACTTATTAATAAGTCTCAGTCTCTGGCTCTAGGCCAAGTGTTGATAATATTATATACTCTGATGCTTCTGGACCTTCTTACTGCTAATAATGGGGTTACATTAATTTTTCAATATTTATATATACTGTCAATTTTGGAGGTGCCATTGACACTAGAAGAGTGACTCTGGTCTTAGAATCAAGTGAGTAAACCCATGTTAATTCTATGGAAATTTTATGCTGAAACTGAATTATCTTAGTGATACTCTCAGTTTTTTCTTTGGTTTCATGTGAGAGATTGCAAGAAATGGAGGTAATTCTCCAGGACACCCAAGGTGATTTAAGATCTGTGGATCTGGTGGACAGTGTACATTCCCAAAGCATGCAGGGCTCTTGAATTCTTGACCAAACAGAAAGAGAAAAATAGTCTTATAGTTACAATAGCTGTTGTATTTAGCAGGAAAACAAAAATTATCACCCAAGGAGTCTACAAATGGAGCTTAGCTAAGAAGAGAAGTTGCCTGGGCTTGTTTTCTTCATACTTGATAGAAAATGGAGATACAAATTCTATAGAGCCAAGTCAGTGTCCCTAGCTGTTCTTTGGTTCTTTAAACTAAACCATTCCACCTTTCCAGAGAACCCAACACATCCAGGTTGTTCTTCTCTCTTCCCATGAAGTTGAAAGAATACTGATATTTCTCCTAGTGTTTGGTTTTTTTTTGGCCATTGGGATTATAATATGATTATGTTATTTCTCCTTTATTAGTGGACTCACAAACATTCCATATGTTTTATGTTCTATCCATTTGATAACATTTTAACAATATAAATACCCAAACAGGAGCTAAATAATCCAACAATTGCTGTGCCAATTTGCATGATAAATAACCCAGGAGGCTGATATCTTACCTAACAATTTAGCAGAAACTCAGGGATCTTGGGCATGGGAGAAATTATCTTTCCAATGGAATAGGACAATATGTTACCTGATATAGTTCTTTTTTTAGATTGCATTATACTATATTAAAATCCTCTTTCCATGTGTGAACAATATCACATATATTCCTTTGTTTACACATTCAGGGCTTCTTCTATCAGTAACTTTTTATGAAATCTAAATCATTTATAAGCACATACATTTCTAATAACATAAATATTATCTTCCCAGTTATCTGTTCTAGCTGCTTTTCCTTTCTCCTTCCTTGATTCTTCTTTCCTACCTACTTTCCCTCATCCACTTTTCATCCTTTATCTTTAATTATTACTCACTATACTCATATTCAATTTATTTTCCTTTATATACTCTTCTTTCTTTTTACTTTATTTCCTCCTTCCTTCCTTTATTCTTTCATTCTTCCTTCCTTCTTTTCTTCCTTTCTTTCATTTTTCTTCTATGAAATGTCCTTCTTTACAAGACCTGAAGATTTAATTCACAGACTAACCTCATGTCAGAAAAAATTACTACAAGTGAGCCTCATACACATTATGAATAGGAGATGGTGGAAAAATTGTAGCTTGCTTTGCTTGCTGGCATCTGGTTTTGCTGGTGGATTTGTGGTATCAATGAGCAGAAGGCAGTGTCTTTTCTCTGGGTGAACATTATTAGGAGATGTCTATGCTATAATGGAATGTTGTTTCAAACCACTGAAATAAGAATAGCTTCCTTTGTCCACTTTTCCTTGCCTTTGTGGCTTACCAGTGAAGATGCACCTTGAAACTATTGATTCTTTTTAACTTTGATGGCATTATACACCAACATGCCATCAATCCCATACGGGTCTTTCAGGGTCAAAATTTAAAAAGTCTTCCATCCATGCTCTTCCATACATAGAGATACTGTCTATTTAAGATAATGTATGATCCCAGGTGCAATAATGAGGAGCATAAGACCTACTTATAATCTAAGATTGGTTTGAAATCAGAGAGACCATGAATTGGCAAAGAAGATAACATTCTATATACTATAGAAATGAAGCCAATCTTCAAAAGATTCAGAAGACATCACAGAGTGATTCTTATATGTAGTAGGTATAGGATACCATATCTACTGTTTGCATTATCCAAGTTTAAAATAGGAACAAAATTGGGGTTTTTGGTGAAAGCCACATAAAACCACAAGGTTCAAGAGTAGCTGAAGTTATAGCAGGTTATAGTCCAGTGATGAGAAAAGAGACATACCTACCTTTCTCAGGGTAATTATTTATTCTTTTGAGAGAAGAGGTAAGACTGTTGGCTCAAAAGGTTAAAATTAGATTCTCAGAGATTTGAATTATATAACATGCCACTTTTTATACCTTACAGCTTGCCCTCATGAATAAAGAAGATTTATCAGCAACAAAAGGGTTTCCCAGACCTAGTTTAGTAAAGAGGGAGGATCTCATGTCTCCAGTCATGATGTAAAGCAAAGGATAACCAGACTACAACCCACAGCTCCAGAGAAGCTAGCTAAGAAGAAGGACCCTAAGAGAGACACATAGATAGTCCAGCAAAGAAGAAGTAGATGATATCTACATGAGCAAACTGATATTAATGGGGGTAATGGAGGGCAAGGAATGGGGAATGATAACACAGGGGAATGGGATGGTCAAGCTGAAACAGAGACAGAATGGGAGAGCAAGGAAAGAGATACTATGATAAATGAAGACATCATGGGAATTTGGAGAAACAGGGTGCTAGGAAAGTTCTCAGGAACCCACAAAGATGATCTCACCTTAGAGTACTGGCAATAGTCAAGAGGGTGCATGAGCTGGTCTACTCAGTGATTGGATGGTTGAATACTCTAACAATCATCAAAGAACCTTCATCCAGTGACTCATGGAAGCAGATGAACAGATCCACAGCCAGTGCCAGACCAATTTCCAGGTGTTCAATTGATGAGAGAGACAAGGAATTCTATGACCATGATGGAAAAATGTACAGAGACAACTAGCCAAAGTAGTGGAAATGCATGAACTGTGGACCAATAGCTGAGGAGACCCCATGGTACTGGACTAGGCCCTCTTGAAAGGTGAGAAAGTTGTTTAGTTTGAATTGTTTAGAGGGAACCCAGGCAGTAAGATCAGGACCTGTCCCTAGTGCATTAGCCAGTTTTTTGGTGCCCAGTTACTATGGTGACACACTTTGAGAATCCTTGGTGCAAAGAGGAGGGGCTTGGACCTACGTCAACTGAATGTACCAGTCTCTGCTGACTCCCCATAGGAGACCTTGCCTTGGAGGAGGTAGGAATGGGGATGGGTTGGGTTGAAGGCTGGGAGGTGGGAGAAGGCAGGACAGGGAAATCTGTGGTTAGTATGTAAAATGAATAGAAATTTTCTCAATAAAAAAAATCTTAGTGCCATTACATTATCTGGCATCTCTGGAAAATTCCCTTACAGGGCAATACTTCAATATGACATGCCAAATGAATAACTGATGGGGAAAGGAAGATGCACAGAACTTCAAATTATATATATATATATATATACATATATATATATATATATATATATATGTATATATATATATATATATAATGAAGCTATGATATAAGATAAACAATTGATTGCTGATTATCCTACTTAATTACATTTCTACCAGACACATGAAAATATCTCTTTGAATACACACATAAAGTATTTAACGTTTCTTATATTCTTTTCTTTTAAGAATTTTAAAATTAACATTGTTGTGTTGACAAAACAGCACACATTGGGAGTAGATTATCTACTCTTGGACTTGTACACTGGAGGTAGACACATGAGAATCATGAGTTCAAATGTATCCTTCAATCATTACCGAAATCTATGTCAGGCTTAATATAAACAACACTATCTCAAGGGAACTTGTGAAAACATGAAATCAAAATGAAACACCACAACCCGCTACACTTTAAACAGAACATCTTACTTGGAAAGTATGATCATACACTGTCTGACATTTAAATAAACAATAGACTACTAAGATGATGGATTTACCATTTTATGTATTACAGTAGAAAAATACATATCACTAAGTAAAAACACAATGGAAGATGAACAAAAACCACAGAAGGAATATAAAAACCACAAAAGTAAATTTAACTAAAATGAATTTGCCACAGATGTAGCACACTTTGGTATCTTCCTCAAATGTTTCAAAATAGAAACAAAAATGCATTGATCTCCCCCATCAGTCTTGACGAAAAATAGCAACTAATTTACTTCCTTCAAGGCTATGATGAAAAGAAAATGAAGATCTTTTTCTTTAAGCTGAAGACAACTGTGATGTCTAAAATCTGTGCCAAATTGTTTACATGAATAAAATTTTTCTTGTGAATAAGTTTGTCCCTATTTCCTGATTTTAACATGATATAAATAGGCTTTAAAATATTTTCATGGCTAGATACATGATTGAGCAGTTAAGGAAAGTTCATTCCCAGGAATAAGACTTGATTTTGACAACTTCTTTTAGTCCTTGCTACAAGAAGATTCAAGAGCCTAACATTTTCAGAAACTACCATGCAAATTCACATACCCTCAAAACATGTACTGACATCACATTATTAAAACTGAAACAACTCTTTAAAAAACAATTTTTCACTAATGAAACTTTTTCATTTGTAAGCATGCATTCCTATAACACAGATTTTGAGACATATAAAGGTTTACAGAAATTTTCTTCATTGTGAATTGGTTAATGTAACAGAAAGCAAGCATGTGTGCTTGAAGTCAGAGAAATCCTTTTCAGTTGGCAGTATAATTTGTGAAGGTTTAGGAAATGCTGTTCTGCTGAGGAAATATGTCACTGGGGGTACACTTTGATCAATTACATCCACACATCATTTTCAGTTCCCACTCACTGCTTCATACTGCCAGCTAAGTATGTGAGCTCTCAATTTAGCTGCCATGTCTGACACTTGATGCCATGCCACTTACATGTTGATCCTGGAGCCAAATAAAACTCATTAAGTTAACATAGACATTACATAACAAGAACAGAAAAGGAACTAATAAAAATCAATAAAGTTTTACACCTGAATTAGTTATTTCATGTAATTAAAGAGGAGTTTAAAATCTAAAAATACTACATTATTATTTAAATTCATAGTGGAAGTGTTTAGCTCTGGAAGGAAAAGTTCCCTGAGTATCTAAATTTAGGCTACGGCTATAGTTGGGAGTGGAAGGTATCCTGGATATACACAATTGAGAGGGGAAAGATATCCTGGCTGTTGGTTGTCAGGCTCTACCTGAAGCTATGCAGGAAAGGTTTCCAGGATACCTACAGCTCTCAAAAAATAGAAAAGCAGTGAAAGGAAACTAGATACCTAAAGCTGTGAGGAGATAGGAATACTGGCTGTTAGAAAGTCAGACTAGTCCTGAACATTTGTCCCAGTGTGGGATGGTTTACCTGAAGGATGTGGCAAACCTGCTCCTCTCCAAAAAAGAGCCATTACGGCTTAGCTGTGCTACACTCAGCTAAGAGAGATTTTCAGCAGAGATGTCCTTTGCCACTCAGCTCCACTCCCCGAAGAGAATTTTACAGCAGAAGTGTCCATTATTTCTCTGTTCCACTCCACTAGCAAGTTTCCCAGCAGAGATGTCAATTGCTTCTCTGCTCGACTCCACTAGGGAGTTTCCCAGCAGAGATTCTGCTCTGCCCTGGCAAAAGATCTTCACCCAAATCTAACTCAAGAGATTTATATAGGAGAGAGGAATCCAGAATAGTGGCTGCCTGTGTCAGTGTGAAACAGGGCAAGCTGCCAGCTGAACAGACACATGACTTATATGGGGCATCATAGTGGTGGATATTTTCAGGGAAAAGAGTTGGAGGATAGGTATTGTTTGGATTTCAGGCTCAAGCTCAGAGATTGGGAGGCTTTCATATGCAGTGATTGGTTGGTTTTGTGCTCAGGGATTGGTTGGTTTTTCTGCTCATGGATTGGATAGCTTTGTGCTCAGTTGGTCAGAGGTAGAGTGTATTTCTTTGGCTCTGGTTTCAGTATCAAATTGAATGTTTTTTACTGGCTCTGGTTTTAATTTCCAGGTGTGTTTCCTTAGCTGACCTTTTAGCCTACACAGAGGACTTTATAAACTAATAAATTCATTTATTCCATGGTTTTACAGGTGCAAACATTGTGAAAATGGACAGCATGATACATGAAAAGATTGCTGACACTGTCAAATTGTTCTTTACGGAAAGAACACCATTGTGTAACTGAATCCAAGTGTTTTGGATAAGGATCTTGCCAAATACTTTATAACAATAAGCCCTCAGTACATTTTGCATGTACTCAAAGACTATTGTAGTATGCAAAGACTTTAAGAGATTGACTGCACAGAAAAAGGTTTATTCGTGTATAAAGAGCAAAACTGTATGACACTGAATATTTCTAGGGTTTCTCTGCAGTATGACTTTTTCTAATGATTTCAAAGACTACTGATACATACAAAGGCTTTATCACACAGATTACATTCATAAGGTTTCTCTCCAGTAGGTGTTGTTTCATGCATTTGAAGAGTACTGTGTGTGAAGGAAGTCCTTGCCACACTGATTAAATTCATGGGGTTTCTCTCTAGTATGTGATCTTTCATGCATTTGAAGATGACTGGGATGACGAAAAGCTTTACCACATTAATTATGGTCATAGGCTTTTGCTCCAGCATGTCTTCTTGTATGTATTTGAAGAGTAGTGTGATGACTACTCATAGACTTTACCACATTGATTACATTCATAGGGTTTCTCTCCAGGATGTCTTCTTTTATTTATTTGAAGAGTACTGTGATGAGCATAGGCCTTAACACATTGATTACATTCATAGTTTATCTCCAGTATGTCTTCTTTTATGCATTTGAAGAGTTTGGTGATTTGCAAAGGCTTTACCACACTGATTACATTCATAGGGTTTCTCTCCTGTATGTGTTCTTTTATGATTTTGAAGATTATCATGTCGTTCAAAGGCTTTACCACACTGATTACATTCATAGGGTTTCTCTCCTGTATGTGTTCTTTTATGATTTTGAAGATTATCATGTCGTTCAAAGGCTTTAGAACATTGACTACATTCATAGGGTTTCTCTCCAGTGTGTGTTCTTGTATGCCTTTGAAGATTATTGTGATGTGCAAAGGCTTTAACACACTGCTTACATTGTAATCGTTTCTTTCCCATAGGTGCAATTTCATGCCTTTGAAGATGACTCTCATATACAATGGTGTTACCATATTCAGTATATATGAAAGGTTTCTTCTCTCTGGTTTGACTTCTTTCATGCCTGCAAGTACATGTAAAATCTTTACCATAATCATTACACTGTTGACTCTTTATATCTATATGAATTAAATTTAAATTTGGTCTAATTGTAAAGAGGAACCAGCTCTTAAGATTTCATCATTGTTTTTACACCCATGTTTTATTTAAGCAGTCCTAGTACTCATAGGGCTTCTCTGTAGTGTGATTTTGTTAATATATTAACAATGAAGACGGAAAATCAATTACTTGTATACTTTAATCAAATTCAACAAGTGTACTCAATGTGGTGACTGCTACATATCTTCTGATTTTATAAGAATGAGGTATCTCATGTCTTCCTTATTCCTATGCTCACATGGCTTGTTTCCATAAGGACATGTGATACAGCTAGTAAAGGAAGAATAGCAGATAATAGATTTCTCCATTGAATTCTGTTTGACTTTCTGTCCTCATAGACTTGTAGAATAGGGATTAAGGTTTCTCCTCGACAACATCCCTTGACTTTTCACTCTAACTGTCCTACTCACTAAATAGCACAGTCACAAGTATATGAGTTACACTAGCATTACTATGGACTATTTGCTTAATTAGAAAGCTTTGAAAATATACTCATCACCTCTTCACTGTGTGTAACTTTTGTAATATGAATGTTACGAAATAAAAAGACTGACAGTTCTACAGCATAGCTATCATGGTGTTATGATTTTAATGGTGATATCATTTGGGGAATTGTTTCTTTGACATTGTTCTTAAAAGAATGCCCTGCAAATGCAATTCACCAACCTGATATTGAGATTTATGTTTTTGTGAGAATTTAATAATCATCAATGCACTTTAAGTGGTACTTATTTACACTGTTGCTTTTGTTTAAAATTTCCAGGACACAATATGATTTCTTCACGGGCATATTTTTATCAGCTTGCACAAGAAAATTACCTTGCATGTCTTCTAGAATTTTGAAAATGTTCTTCAATATTATGATTTTCCCAACTGTATCCTAAAATAGAGTACCAGAAAAATTATATTATTGAAAACATTGTAAATTTATGTTACTATCTTCAGTGAATCTTAGAAACATGCCTGATTTATTTACCTCACTCTTCTTTCTCAATCAAATTACACAGGAACAGCCATAATCAAGAAAGAGTTGTCTGTCTATATTAAAATGTGAAGGAAAATACACTGTCTTACCTATAGTAGTGATGTTCCTGTAGGTCTCAATCATCACCTCTTTGTAGAATTCTTCTGGGAAGGATCCAGCAAAGTCCACTCTTCCCAAGTGAAGTTGACATGCACATCATCATAGGTCACTGCATTCTAAAACAATCCATACATGTGAACAACAGAAAGCATCATACTGACAACATTGTAAATGTATAATTCTTTGACAGTGTATTCATACAATTCTGGTGCTCACTATCTTACTCCATTACATAGTTGTTATGATATAATCACCAAGTCACTTTAGAAGAAAACTGAAGAGGGTGTTCACCTCTCTCAATTCTGTACCCTTTTAAAGGGGAATCACCTTGCAAGAAAAATACCAATTAACAAACATACACAAACAAGTAAAGAAAACAACAGTACAGAGTACACATGAGAGAAATTGTATGAACTAACTACAAAGAAGAAATAAGATAGACAAGTGTGTAATCAGGTCCAAGTCAGATAGAACCTAGATGAGCAATTGTCCTTGTAGTAAGATGGAAGAGCAACATTGGGTATATGCACAAAAGAGGTATAACAGGATCTTGAGGTAGATTGACTCCCAATTATCTGAGGATATCATATTGATTTCAACAGTGCCTGTATAAATTTGAACCTGTGACAGCAATGAATTCCCTTGCTCCATATCCTTTCCAACATTAGCTGTCACTTGTGTTATTGATCTTAACCATTCTTACAAGTGTAAGACAAAAGCTCAAAGTAGTTTCAATATGCATTTGCCTGATGGCAAAGGATGTTGAACATTTTTTCAAGTGTTTCTCAGGCACTTTAGATTCTTCTACTGAGAATTCTATTTAGAGGTATAAGCCATTATAATTGCATTATTTGGTTTGTTGTTTAGTTTCTAGAGTTCTTTATTATCTTTTGTGAGAAAAACCAGAAGCACAGAGACAAACATGTTGTACTCACTCATAGATGAAAATTAGCTGTTAAATAAGGTACACTCACAATAAACATAGTTAATCGCAGTACAATCCACAGATGCATAGAGGCTAAGTAAGAAGAGCAGCTCTAAGGCATATGTATCAATCTCACTGGGAGAAGTATATAGAATAGATATTGTGGGTGCACTGGAGGCAGTTGGAGATGGGAACAGGATTGGTCAGGTGAGTAAGGAAGGGACAGAGGAGAAGACAGGGAAAGATAACTGGATTAGGGGAGATTTCAGCAGGAGACATGGACACAGTACAGTGCAAACTTCATGGAAGCTAATAGGGTGACTCTAGTGAGGAGTCCTAGTTATCAAGAATTCAGAGGCTGGCTGTGTCGTGATAGCACATACCTTTAATCCCAGTACTCAGAAGGCAGAGGCAGTCAGATCTCTGTGAGTTTGAGGCCACCTTTCTCTAAAAAGTGAAATGCTCAACCACACCATAAGAGCACTTGTTCAGCTATGTTCATATCAGCATTGTTTGTAATAGCCAGAACATGGAAACAACCCAGATGCCCTTCAACTGAAGAATGGATAAACAAAATGTGGTACATATACACAATGGAATACTACTCAGCAGAAAAAAACAATGGCATCATGAGGTTTGCAGACAAATGGATGGATCTAGAAAAAATCATCCTGAGTGAGGTAACCCAGACTCAGAAAGACAAACATGGTATGTACTCACTCATAGCAGGATACTAGACATGAAACAAGGATGAATTGTCTGCTACTCACATCACCAGGGAGGCTACCCGGAAAACAGGACCCCAAGAAAGACACAGGGATCGCCCAATGACAGAGAAATGGAATGAGATCTACATGAACAGCCTGGACATGAGTGGGGGTAATGAAAGGCGAGGGTCGAGGGAAAGAGAGCTTGGGGGAGCGGGAGATCCCAGCTGGATCAACAACAGAGAGGGAGAACAAGGAATAGGAGACCATGGTAAATGAAGACCACATGAGAACAGGAAGAAGCAAAGTGCTAGAGAGGCCCACAGAAATCCACAAAGATACCCCCACAACAGACTGCTGGCAATGGTCGAGAGACAGCCCGAACTGACCTACTCTGGTGATGGGATGGCCAAACACCCTAATTGTTGTGCTAGAAACCTCATCCAACTACTGAGGGATCTGGATGCAGAGATCCATGACTAGGCCCTGGGTGGATCTCTGGGAGTCCAATCAACGAGAATGAGGAGGGTTTATATGAGCGAGAATTGTTGAGACCAAGGTTGGATAAAGCACAGGGACAAATAGCCAAATGAATGGAAACACATGAACTATGAACCAATGGCTGAGGGGTCCCCACTGGATCAGGCCCTCCGAATAGGAAATGAGAGGCTCTGCATT
Source organism: Peromyscus californicus insignis (assembly GCF_007827085.1). Taxonomy (NCBI): domain Eukaryota; kingdom Metazoa; phylum Chordata; class Mammalia; order Rodentia; family Cricetidae; genus Peromyscus; species Peromyscus californicus. Next base: position 109,103 of record NW_026294398.1, on the reverse strand, counting down.
CCTTCTGGGTTAAGAAAAACCAGGTTTAATCAAGGAAGATCCCCTGAAAACTCTCCAATGGGAATGGATGGCCCAGATGATCCAGCAATTCAGAGCACCTCTGTTGCAGTTTCTTCTGAGTTCTACATCCAGAACAGCTTTAAGGCTACTGGCTGAGATGATCTAGTCTCACAGACTACTCCAGTCAGGACATGACTATACTCCTAAATTTTCTCAGGTTCCTTCAAAGATGACCAATGCTCCCAATCAGCAGGAAGTAGTCTAGAGAACTACACCCACATTCCCAAAAATAAATTATGGATATTTGTCAAAAAAAAAAAAAGCTTGCTAAAAGAAATAAAAACTGATTATTCAGAAGCATGAAAAAAAAAAAGTGAGTTCTAGGACAGGCTCCAAAAGCTACACAGAGAAAAAAACAAACAAACAAAAAGAATACAGAGGTTGAACCAACCATCTTCTGTAACCACACAATACTCCCAATGGTAGGATTGGGACACCAAGCTAGACACAAAACACTCAGCTAACACTTGTCCTGCCTGAAAGATATGCTGGAGCAATGGTGGCTCAGAGTGTCTAACCAATGAATGATTAGTCTAAATTGATGCCCAAGCTATGAAAGGAGGCTCATGCCTTACAAAGCCTAGATGGATAAGAATTGCAATAGGATGGTCCAGAAAACTAGGAAAGGACCAAATACAACTGACCAAGGAAAATACAATGAGATGATGTATAACTATCTTCTGTTATAATCAAAGATTTGTGCCTAGCCTAATTGTCATCAGAGAGGCTTCTTTCTGTAGATGATGGGAGCACATGCAGAGATCCCTACCCAAACATGAGGATGAGCTCTAAGAATCCTGTGGAAGGAGGGAATGAATATTGTATATTCCACACTATCTCATGTTGGCTCCTCTCTGGTAGAGTCCATCTGTTTTGTGCTTCACCCCTTGTCTTAGTCAGTGTTACTATTGCTGTGATGAAACACCATGATAAAAAAAAGTTGGGGAGAAAAAGGTTTTTGGACTGTACACCTATATCACTGTTTATCATTGAAGGAAGTCAGGACAGCAACTCAAACAGGGAAGGAACCTAGAAGCAGGAGCTAATCCAGAGTTCACAGAGGGGTGCTGTATACTGGCTTGCTTCCTCTGTGGTGACTCTAGTTTTCGTCAACCAGACATAAAACCTGCTAGTGTATCCCAAGAAAAACTTGGCAGAATGCTGAGATCTTGATTTTCTTGACCTCTTATTCTTTAAATGAGCAGACAAAAAACTATCCTTTCCTGTAACGATCTGGCCTGGCCCACCATGAGGCCAGCAAGACCCAACTATAGCACAGCCTCACCCATGGCCCTTCCATGGCCCTGGTTCACTCATGGTTACATTCTTCTTCCAACTCTGCAGTCCCTCCCTCATTCCTACTTTCCCTCATCTCCTAGACTTAGCCCTTTACTCTTCATCAAAATGGAGACTGTATTGGAGAAAAAATGACTCTCTTCCCAGAGAGACTCTACAGCTCCATTATGCTTAACCCCTGTATGACATCTGGGCTCTGGACATCCTTTGGCTGCCCCAGCTCCACAGATACTGCTTGCTGCTCCCTTTCACCTGCACCCTACTTCCCAGCTGGTCTTCATATAAGCACTGTAAGATCTCCGCTCTCATTGACTGTTCTCCTATGTTCCTTTGCTGCTCTTCAGATACTGTGTTGAACTTTCTGATTATAGCAAATCCCACCATGGCCCTCCTCCTGAACCAAGCAGCCACCACCAGCATAGATCATGGGTCCATTGACTGCTTTGGGCCCAGGACTCAGAGCTCCTTCCTCCTTAAATGGTCACTCCAGGCTGAGACACACTGGTTTGCTGATGGGTCTTTCAAACCCTAACCCTCAGTGCATCTGAACACTCCTGGGTCCAGCCCCTCAATGCAAACCAGTATCTTCTGCTGCCTTCCTTGCCCTGCCTCTTCAGGCATAAATGCCCCATGAAAGCAGCCTGGGTCTCACTGGGTTTCTGGTGTGCCATATGGCTTTACTTCCATGGCTGGGGATGTCTTCATGCATAATTTATGGCTGCAGCTGGACATGGATGCAGTGACTGACTGTGTTTCCCGAGCTGGCCTTACACTCCTGGTTTCAGGAGATTCTACTGCCTTCCAAGTGTTTGGATGACAAGTATGTGCCACCATGCTGGCTAGAAAATAGGTTTGATCAAAGACACATACCTGATGTTCTTGCTATTTCCAACAGTCGGGACACCAACATTCAGAGTGTCCAGCCATCTTGGACTTTGTCTAACAGTGAGGACTCCATGAAGACACTGTAACCCTGAGAACATGGATAAGATAAGGAAATCAGGCAGGATGCATAAATGTCAGAGGTTCCAAAGAAGAATATCAGACTGGCATCACTCAATGGTATGGTGCTCACTGGGCATGGTAAGGGCCCTACTTCCATCTCTGCCATCACAGTAAGCAAACATCTGCTGGGGATGTAGTTCTGTTAGCATCCTGGAGAAGTCCCATATAAGACCACCATCATGTATACAATCAGCAAGTATGCTTATTATCTCAGAAATTTTCCAAGATGCTGGGGCCTGCCATCCCACATAAAGGCAAGATGGCGAACAATGTGAGAGAGATGTGTCTACTCCTTTTAATCACAGCTGAAGGTGAGTGTCCAAGGAAGTCAGCTCATCTTATATATGATTGACTTATGGTAGTGGCAATCAGGATAGTAACTTTTAATTTGTCAGGGCTAGTTATTTGTTGATCAGACTATAGTTTTCCTATTTGGTACAGGCCTGGACAAGTTCTAGGCTTTATCAATGACCTGTCAAGGATGGCCGGCCTAGTATGCACTGACCATAGGGGCTAGCTCAGTGACCCAGGCCTGGTGTGTCCTATCTCCCTTGTCTTTGTGGTCAAAGGCCCTAGAAATTAATTGTATTTTGTTCATGGCTTCTCTTCAGAAGCTGCTGGCCAGTCTCAGGAAACTGAAATTGAGGTATAACCTCTGAGAGAAGATTGATCAGCCTGCTATAGCATCTTCTTGCTCCTCTGATTCCCCCCTTGAGTAGTGCATGATCTCAAATCTTGGAGATGTTTCTAATTGGTAAATACAAAACAAAACAAAAAAAACCCTGCATCATCAGGGTAGAAGGCTATCATGGAGACTCATTGGACCAGGATGCAAGAGTCTTTTGTGTGATTTAAAATCTTAACATTAACATAAAGTGTTTAAGCCAGAAGTATCAGGTATCTTCTAGTGGTATCAGGAAGCTGGATCCCATTGGCATCTAAGTGAGGTTGCAGAGTTGAGAATAGCCATGCAGACATTGTTCCAAACAGAGACCATTTTCCCATTACCAGTGGAAAAGTTAGCCTCCACTTATTTGGTTGTGGTCATCTGCAAGCTTGTCGTGGGTTTGGTCCAAGGGAAGACATTGGGACTTTAGCATCATCAGTTTAGTGGTACCCAGACAGGAATTATCATTGAGTTAAGGCATCGGTGATGGAAGAGCCAACAGCAATTAACAGAAGCAGAAGGGCCAAATGCCTTTGATGACTAACAGACTTCCTTATTGAGAAGGAACTTGGAAATGAGAATGAGCATCAGTTATTATGATGATGATGATGATGATGATGATTATTACTATTATTATTGGTTTTTCAAGACAGTGTTTCTCTTTTCACTTTTTGTGTCTGTCTTGAATATTGCTCTGTAGATCAGGCTGTCCTTCAACTGAGAGAAAATTGCCTGGCTCTGCCTCCTGAGTGCCAGGATTAAAGGTGACCACCACTGCTGCATGACTAAGCATCAGTAATTATTTTTTCTCAGGGTCCCTATAACAAGAAATTACCTTTTGATGTAACATACCAAGGGGGGAGGTGGGACAAGGGCGATGTTGTGGCTTCTGTAATTACTTCCTGCTGACATTGGCACATTATTGTCAGGGCCTTGGAAGGCTAGAATGTTAGTCAAAGGTAAGGAGGCAATTTAGAAAGCACTGGTTCATTGACCAGCTGAAGAAACAGCATTTTCATCAGTTGGAATAGTTTATATCAGCTTTTATGATGTTCAGGGCTCATACTCATATGGAGCAGATGTCATTAACAATTGATGCTTGGATGTGTCTGTCAGCAAAGTGCAAACCTGTGGAGACAGATATAAACTAGGAATAGATATTAAAATTTATGACCTTATTTGGAACTTTTAGACCCATATAATGCAAGTCTTTATGTCATCAGACCTTTATATTTCTCAGACCCTTGTCAGGACCTATCAAACAATACCTGAATAGGGGAGTGTGGATTAAGAAAAGACAGATAGGAAATACAGAGACATACAAGACAGACAGAGACATAGGATAGATTTGGGAGGACTGTCACTGAATATGGTTGTATCCGGTTTACTCTACCCATTGCTTATACACAGCTGAGCAATAGACACGGGAGCATCAGCAATGAATACTACATTGTTACAGACTTCTTTATCTGCAGGTTCTTTGGGTTCAAGGAGCAGTAGAGCCACTTCCCTGCAACACAGATCTTAAAAGGTCTTATTAATAAAAAACCTAGAGCCAGATATTGGAGTAAAAGCTGAAAGATTAGAGACATAGAGAGCAAGCTACTACATCTTAGCCCTATGAAATCCTCTGCCAAAAGAGAGAGTTAGCTCCTCTCTGCACCCTGCCTTATCACTTCCTCTCTTCAGAACCTCTCAACATAGTTACTGACTCTCAGTATGCAGAAAAATGGTCCTACATATTGAACTGTAGAATTTATCCCTGATGAGTCAGAATTAACTTTGTTATATGTTCATTTACAAGAAATAAACAGAAACAGGAAGTATCCCTTATATATAACTCACATCTAATACTATATGAGTCTGTCAGGCCCTTTAGCACAAGAAAATGAGGAGATTGATCCCAACCATTGATAGGAAATGTGTGGGAGGCCTCAGAATTTCATAAAAAAATCATGTCATTAGTGAGGTTTTAAAAAAGGATTTTTCCATAACCTGGAAACAAGCTAAGGAAATTAAATGGAAATGTCCTACTTGTTCATTTTATAATTAGACTCCACTACCCACACGATGTAATCCAAAGGACACTCAGAAGAATGAAATCTGGCAGATGGATGTGTTTCGTTTTTAAAATTTGGAAAATTGAAACATGTGCACCACACCATTGATACCTACTCAGGATTTCCATGGACTACTGCTCTGAGTTTCAAAAAGGCTGATTCTGTAAACACGAAATTGCTAGAAGTTATGGCCATCATGGGTGTACCTGTTTAAGTTAAACCTGACAATGATCTAGCATATGTCTCTGATAAAATGAAACAGTTTTTTGCTTATTACAATATAAGACATATTACAGGTATATCATACAATCCTACAGGAAAAGCAATCAGAGAAATAACAAATTGAACTCTAAAGGGTATGCTAAATAAACAAAAAAGAGCAACAAAACCCCCCTGAAATAGATTACATAATGCTTTATTAATTTTGTATTTTCTCAATGCTAATAAGAAAGGAACAATAGCTGCAGAGAGACATTGGACAATAGAAAAAAAAAACTACAGAGTTAAATCAGCCTGTATATTTTAAGGACGTGCTAACCTCAGAATGGAAACCAGGATGTGTGTTATGTTGGGGATGAGGTTTTTCTTTTGCTTCTACAAGAGAAGATAAGCTATAAGAACCATCAAAATTGATAAAGGGCTGGGTGGTGGTGGCCGATGCATTTAATCCCAGCACTTGGGAGGCAGAGCATGGCAGATCTTTGTCAGTTCGAGGCCAGCCTGGTCTACAGAGCGAGATCCAGGAAAGGCACAAAGCTACACAAAGAAACCCTGTTTCAAACAAAACCAAAAAAAATTCATAAGGTTGGGGATTTATTTCAGTGGTAGTGTGCATGCCTAGCATGAAGCAGGCCCTGGGTTCAATCCTCAGCTCCACAGAAAATGATAAACATTTGATTTGAACACAGACTTCTTAATTAGAAGAGGTGATAATTCCTCAACCAGAATGACCATCCAATTTAAAGTAACTTGGCATAATGTTATTAAATCACACATAAATTTCATGTCTTCCTAAATGTTTGTTTCTGTTCTTCTCTACAAACACTTATCACAAATGATGTTTATGTATTCCCAGTTCAATTAAAAATTAAAGCTGGCTTTGGAGTTGGAGAATGAGTCTCTAATTCTTTAAAGCCAACATGTTAAAAAGAAAATGCATAATCTCTGTATCATTTCAAAAGAGTCTACTGATATGGGACAGAAGAAAACCAAAATTAAGGGACGATTCTATTACCACTGTTCTCATAATACTTTGGATTCTATTTTGATTATTATTTAAATTTTATATCAAAATTTGTATATATATGTATATTTGTAACTCAACATAAATCCAGTTACACTGAACCTGATACAAGAGAAAGTAGGAAGTAGTCTTGAACACATTGGTATAGGAGATCACTTCCTAAATATAACACCAGTTTCACAGTCACTGAGAGAAGCAATCAATCAATGGGACCTCAAACAGGAGAAGCTTTTGTAGAGCAAAGGACAAAGTCAACAAGACAAAGCATCAGCCTACAGAACGGAAAAAGATCTTCACCAACCTCACATCTGACAGAGGGCTGATATCCAGGATATATAAAGAACTCAAGAAATTAGACATCAAAATGCCCAACAGTCCAATTAAGAAATGGGGTATAGAGCTAAACAGAGAATTCTCAAGAGAGGAAGCTCAAATAGTGAAAGACATTTAATGAATTGCTCAACATGCCTAATCAGCAGGGAAATGCAAATCAGAAGGACTGTGAGATACCACCTTACACCCATCAGAATGGCTAAGATCAAAAACACTGAAGATAGCTTATGCTGGAGAGGATGTGGAGCAAGGGGAACACTCCTACATTGTTGGCGGGAATGCAAGCTTGTATTTTTCCATTTTGGAAATCAATATGGCACTTTCTTAGAAAATTGGGAATCAATCTCCCCCAAGACACAGCTATACCACTCTTGGGCATATACCCAAGGAATGCTCAATCATACCACAAGGGCACATGCTCAGCTATGTTCGTAGCAGTATTATTTGTAATAGCCAGAACCTGGAAATAACCTAGAAGGCCTTCAAATGAAGAATGGATAAATAAAATGTGGTACATATACACAGTGGAGTACTACGCAGCAGAGAAAAACAATGACATCATGAGGTTTGCAGGCAAATGGATAGATCCAGAAGAAATCATCCTGAGTGAGGTAAGCCAGACTCAGAAAGACAAACATGGTATGTACTCACTCATAGGAGGATAATAGATGTAAAACAAAGGATGACTAGACTGCTACTCACAACTCCAGGGAGGCTACCTAGAAAACAGGACCCTAAGAAAGACACAGGGATCACCCAACAACAGAGAAATGGATGAGGTCTACATGAGCAAACTGGACATGAGGGGGGTTAATGAAGGGCAAATGTCAGGGGAAAGAGAGCTTATGGCAGCGGGAGGTCCCAGCTGGATCAGGAACAGAGAGGGAGAACAGTGAAAAACACACCATGATAAATGAAGACTACATGAGAATAGGAAGAATCAAAGTGCTAGAGAGGTCCCCAGAAATCTACAAAGATACCCCCACAATAGACTACTGGCAATGGTCAAGAGAAAGCCCGAACTGACCTACTCTGGTGATCAGATGGTTAAACACCCTAACTATTGTGCTAGAATTCTCCTCCAATGACTGATGGAAGCAGATGCAGAGATCCATGGCCTGGCCCCAGATGGAGCTCCAGGAGTCCAATCAGGGAGAGAGAAGAGGGTTTGTATGAGCGAGACATATTGAGACCATGTTTGGAAAAATCACAGGGTCAAGTAGCCAAACGAATAGAAACACATGAACTATGAATCAATAGCTGAGTAGCCCCTAACTGGATCAGGCCCTCTGGATAAGTGAGACAGTTGATTAGGTTGAACAATTTAGGAGGCCTCCAGGCAGTGGGACCAGAACCTGTTTTTAGTGCATGAGCTGGCTTTTTGTAGCCTGGGGCCTTTGCTGGGACACTTTGCTCAGCCTGGGTGAAGGGAGGAGGGGACTGGACCTGCCTCAACTGAAACTACTAGGCTGAGCTGAATCCCCAGGGGAGTCCTTGCCCTGGAGGATATGGGAATGGGGTTTGGATTGGGGGGGAATACGGTGGGGGACCTGTACGAGGGAGGACAGGGGAATACATGGCTGATACATAAAAATAAATTAATTATTAAATTAAAGAAAATGAAGTGCTTCTCCCATCAAAGGGCTAAAAAAAATCTGTTTTTGCAAGCTTTGCTGACTCTGATGTCTGCCCCCAGCATGTAACAGGATCCTCTTAAATTGTGATTTTTTTCAATGGAAAAACTTTTACAGCTCCCAAACATATTCTGTTGCAGTAGATTATTTAAAAATAATTTCCCGCATTTAAATTGGGGCAGTTCACATCCACTCAAACAAACAAACCTTTCAAAAACAGAATAGCAAGACAGAGAAGAAAATATTAATGGCTGGACTCAATATATAAAACATGAGTTCTCATAAGTCACCAAAATCGTTTACGTGCTTTTATTAAAATACACTAATGGCACAGGTAGCATTTATTTCTTATTAGATTAGCCAGAAAAGAATTAGAATTCTGTGATTGGAACAGGCAATCAACTCTATATTTAGGATCAAACATGTTGATTTCTACCTTCCCTCTCCATCTTCTTTGCTTTTAGCATCTGAAAGTGGTTAATCAATAAAGAATAGCTAGCTGGTGAGTCTTTCCTAATAGCAAAGGACAGGAGCTACACACAATATTTGATAACAGACATGAAAAGAAGTATTAAATTTTTTTCAACCAAGTGAAGTTATTTTCTGCTCTAAAGCATCATTTTCAGCATTTTTTGTAAGTTTAATATCTGATTTCTCTTTTCCCAGAAAGAGATGTTCACCAGAAACAGATGCGCAGCTTAGCTCAAATAAATGCTAGCTCATCACCCTCACGAAAAAAAAAAAAAAACATATGCAAACAAACAAAGTCCAACTTATGAAGGAAGTGATTTTATAAGTCATGCCTTGTGACAGTACCCATCTCTATGGTGCATCCCAACCCATCTTTCTCCAGGTAGAAGAAACTGACATGCAGAGAGGCTAAACTGCCAAAGACATAACCGAGAATTTCCTGGGTGTGCCTGCTGTCCTGCCCTTGTTTTGCATTCTGTTCCTCAGACCTGCATTCTAAAGCTTTACCTGTGGTTATTTCAGACCTTATTCTCCTTGGATAGCCTTTGATGTACCTCAAAAGCGCCTGTTACATGTCCTAGGAGGAGAAGAACAAAATCATAGTGACTTATTACATGTGATAAGGTCTACTTACTTTTGAAGGAGGAAATTTCTCAAAGATCTGTTTACCGAAACCTTGATGAGGAGGCACAGAAGTTAGAGGGATATCGAGAAGTTTTCACAGGGATCTGTATACATCAGCCCTGGAGTTAATCTCCAATCTAAGGTAACTAGTGGACACATTGCCAGTCATTACTTACACCCCCCACATACCTGGAATTTATGGTGCTACTTTACTCTCAGCATTAAGGGGCCTCTTCTGACCTCCAAGGAAGGACATAGCATAAGATTGAAATTCATAGTCAAGGCACTGAATTCAGACCCAATTCCTCATATCTGAAAATTTTAGTGGTCAGGAAATTCAAAGAAAGTTACATTCATTGAAGTGAAGCTTCTTGTATATAACACATTAGATGAATTTAGCATGGTACTTGATATGGCAAGACAATATCAGGGGACATTTATTGACAGGGTAAAGTGGTTTGTGAGTCTATGAGTGTCTCTGTGTCTTTGCAAAATTGTGACAGGAAAACACAGGTTGGGTTCAGGAGGAAGTAGGATCTCTTCTCCTGAGACAGATAAGGTGCTGTTGAGCATTTCATGAAAAACACATCTCACTGACTTGTGAAAACCCCTGTATCATAGAGTGCTTTCTTAACATCTTTATTACACTGAGTTATCAGGCAGAGCAACTTAGAATGGGAAAAATTGATTATAGCCCACAATTTTAGGTAATAGTTCCATTTTTGGAAAATCAAGGTAGAAACTCAGCTAATCATATCACATCCACAGCCAAGAGCAGAGATAAACAAAGTACCCATGCTGCCTGTTTGCTTCTGCTTCTGCTAGAGGTTCTTCATACTTATACACTACAGGTTGCAGACAATGAAATGATTCTGCCCATTTTAGGGAGTCTTATCTTATTTAACAATTAATAAAATCCCACAGAGACAAGTTCAAAGAAAAATCTGATCTATATAATTCCTCATTGAGGGTTCCTCTTCCCAGGTGACTAGTTTGATTCAGTCTGATAATAAAAACTAAGAATCACACCACCCCAGCATCACTGCCAGGATTTGAGGACATTTCTGCCTGCATTCAGAGCTGTGATTCTCAATCTGTGGGTCACAATCCCACTGGGGGTTGCATATCAGATATCCTGGATTTCAAATATCTGAATTATGATTCAAAAGAGTAGCAAAATTAAAGTTAAGAAACAATGAAAGAATTATGCTTAGGGTTCACCACAATATGAGGAACTACTGTTAGTGCTATTTAAAGGGTCAGAGAATTGGAAAAATTAAGAAACATTGATCGAGGGTGTCCAGTGGAACCTAGTGTCTATGTGTCTGAATATGAATAAGCTTGCAAAGGATTTTCCTGAATATCCTTTTGTCTATAGGAAACTCATATTCTGTGTGGAAGTCTCCAGCTGTCTGGCCACCTTTACTGCCCAGTAACAGCAGACCACTTTGAGCTACTCAACAGAGAGTACAACACCCCCTACATACATGCTGATAACAAAGATTTTAGTCACACTGAGCTCCATGACCATATCACACTCCTAGGGGTACTTGTTCCTAGGCTGTGTCAGCCTCTTCTCTAGCATAACTCTGCCCAGAGGTTTCCTGCAGACTCTTTGCCAGGAAATTATTTAACAAGTGTCCTTCTCAGTCAGCATTAATCTGTAATGTCTTGTGGCTAAGGAGATAAGGAGATGCAGGAACTTATGAAGAAGTATAGCATATGTAAATTTCTATGATATTATTACCTTCTGTACATAAAATTTCAGTAGGAGATAAACATTCAGTTCCACACATGGAAAGAACTAAAGGTTGTCCAATCAATCGGGGAGAGATCTCTGGCTTTGGATGAAGGGGATGCTGAAGGGCTCCCCGTGTATCCCAGCAGAGGCTCCTGCAAAGGTCAGCTTGACTTCTAGTGTATGATGAGGAAAGCTCATGAGCACGGAAGCAATGTCAGTTCCCATGACATCTGCAGCTCTTCCCTGGACATTCTATTGCATCCTGGAGAGCCCTGGCATCCTCTGTGATGTCACCTATGTTGTGGCAACACCTACTGCCCTTGGGAAGTTTATTTAATGTCTTCACCATTTACTGAAGAACACGATGGCATACTGAAGAGTCTAATTCAGAAAGAAAATGGAGAGGATAGAGAAACCAGAGAGTGACAGAAGAAAGCTGACCTTCAGCCTCAATGTAAAACGTCAAGAAAGAAATGGTCAAGAGAATCATGTAATGAGTTCTGTGCAGGAAAAGGGAAGCTTCCTGAAGGAAGTGGGCTTGAGCTGAATCTTTCTGTAATGGTGAAGAGAAAGCTGGAGTCTCTGGGAACCAACAGATCTCCCCTGCTGGTCATGGCTCTTGAAATTCAAGGATTCCAGGGTATTAACTCTTTTGCCTCAGAGGTCAGGAACTGGTAAGGCCAAAGCTTTATGCTGGGTACTCTTGGCTTTCATTCCTTTTGGAGGATAGGCATTGGTGAGTTAACATGAGACCAACATTAAAGTGGGAGGGATTAATGAGGTGTGCCCATTTCAAGGCAGGACATCACTGTACTTCAATCACACTGGCTAACTTAAGTACTTCCCAGCTGCTCTGTGTTCCTGAGTTGTCAGTGAGGTGCTTGTTGAGTCTATTGACCATGTTCTGCACTTATATGTCTTCTCCATCAATAGTTATAAGATTAGGGTGATATGTCAAGTTATTTGGGGAACCAACAAATGACTGGGGTGATTGTGAACTATGGCAATTTTCTCCTGACTCATAAACCCACAGGCTTGTGGACTCTGCAGCCAAGTTAAATTCTGAGTGTGCAGCTGTGAATAAGCCTGAAGAGGCTATCTCCTTGGTTACTTGGAGCATGTGCTATGAGGACAGAGAGACCCAGATACCTGAGATAACCACTTCACTTCAAATAGAGGAGACAGCTGAGTTCACCAGAGGGGGCATCAGAAGCATGGGACAAAATAATTTGGGGTGACGCTGAGTCATTGGTAAAAAAGCTTTCTCAAACATTTGATTAGGACTCAGGGTGGTCTGTCCATCCCCTTTGCCTTGTCATACTGCAAGTTAATTTGTGCTCATCTACACACATGGAGCACCAGGGAGGTACCATCCCACCAAACATTCCTCACCAAGATGCAGGTAAAGCAGAATGTCCAGAGACTGACCAGTCAGCTACAGCAAATGACTATTGAAAGAAATTAGCATTGAGATCGCCTGATCTTTATCATAGAAGAGAGCATGAAGAATACCTATACATTCTGTCAAACCCTGTGGTTTCAATCTCAGGTCCACTCTGTCATCATTAATTCATTTTATATAAGGTCTGTGTCTCTGGTAGGCTGCATCTTCAGGGTATGCCTTTGCTCAAAATCATGTCTCTTAACTCCTCCCAAAGGCAGAACCTCAAATGTGGACAAGAATGACATGAGCACAAAGACTATTCTGCTTTCTCTATAAAGAAACAAAAACAGAGCCTATGGCATAAGTCATAGTACTCATGGACTGAGGCAGTAGTAAGTGAGTTCCCAGCATGCACTTGAAGACATTCTATCAAGTGCTGGCTAGTGTGAGGTGTTAGTTGCTGTGAATTTGAGTTGATTGTTTTGTTACTTGCTTGGAAAGGCCTTGTGTGTTTGATTCTGCAAGCAACAGTTGGAGAGGCCTGGTCACACATCTAAATGTGAGGATATGTGGACTGAGACTGATTCCTGCTCCTTTTGTTCCTCTCTGAGAGGACACACCTGCATGCATTTGTTCAGCATCCAATTGATAGAGTTCTTCCGCTCTCACGCAGTATCTCTTTCTCTGTCTCTCTAAGTATCTCTTTGTCTGTCTCTCAGTCTCTCACACACATATGCATGTGTTATGTATTTTTTTATGTGTTTGTGCATGTATATCTCAATAGTCCCTGCAATCATGGATCTGTAGTTGGGCATGAGCACTTCCCTATCTCACAGTTCCCAGGTGATACCTTGATGAAAATTGGAAGCACCACTTTGAGCATTATAGTTCTCCCAGTATATTTATTTTAATGACACATAGATATACCTTGGGGAGTTTATAAATGTCATGATGTTTAGTCCCATCCTCAAAACTGTTCATGATGTTATTTTCGTCTCCATTTTCACAGGTATGATTATGGAGAATTTGTTTTTGAGTACAGGCGAAACATCTTCACAGATTCTGGAGAGTACACAGCTGTGGATTAGATACTAAGTAAATTCTTAGGTAGCTATTTCAGCAAACTTCCTGAGAGAGCTCATGTATCTCCACCTCCCATCATCTAAACAGCCTACCTCTGCTGACTTAGAGTCAGAACAGCTGTAAGTAAATTGTGTGCAACTCTGTGGGTTTGGTCCATGGTTTTGACACCAACAATGTAAATAAATTTGTTGCAACAACTCTGGGAAAAGGTATGCTGACTACCTGAGGAGTCAGGCAACACCTTGAGCTTCTTAGGACAGCTCTGATGGCTGGAACTGCAAGGAGACTGTTTAGCCCTGGAGCACAAGGTATCCCATACACCTTGAGCTTCTCAGAACAGCAGCTCTGCCCTGAAGGTGTCCTGGACACCTGGAGCTGTTTAGCACAGCTCTGATGGCTAGAATTGCAAAGGGACAGTTCAGCCCTGGAGGGTGAGGTATCCTGGACACCTCAAGCTGCTCACCACATCTCTGCACTGATGATATAAGATAAACAACTGATTGCTGATTATTCTGCTTTATTACATTTCTACCAGATACTTGAAAATATGGCTTTGAATATACACATAAGGTATTTAATGTTACTTATATTCTTTTCTAGGAAGCATTTTAAAATTAACATTGTTGTCTTGACAAAACAGTACACATTGGGAGTAGATTATCTACTCTTGGACTACTCTGGAGGTAGAAACATGAGGACCATGAGTTCAAATGTATCCATAAACCCTTACTGAAATCAAAGCCAGGCTTAATATAAACAAAACAATCTCAATTGGTGTAATTGTAAAGAGGAATCAGTTCTTAAGATTTCATCATTGTTTTTGCACTCATGCTTTATTTAAACTGTCCTAGTACTCATAGGGCTTCTCTGTAGTGTGATTTTTTTAATATATTAACAATGAAGATAGACAATCAATTACTTGTATACTTTAATCAAATTCAACAAGTATACTCAATGTGGAGACTGCTACATATCTTCTGATTTTATAAGAATGAGGTATGTTATGTCTTCCATATTCCTATGCTCATATGGCTTGTTTCCAGAAGGACATGTGATATAGCTAGTAAAGGAAGAATAACAGATAATAGATTTCCCCATTGAATTCTGTTTGCCTTTCTGTCCTCATAGACTTGTGGTTAGGGATTAAGGTTTCTCTTCCACAACATCCCTTGACTTTTGACTCTAACTGCCCCACTCACTAAATAGCACAGTCACAACAAATATATGAGTTATACTAGCTTTACTATGGACTATTTGCTTAATAGAAAGCTTTGACAATATACTCATCACCTCTTCACTGTGTGTAACTTTTGTAATATGAATGTTATGAAATAAAAGACTGACAGCTCTACAGCATAGCTCTCATGGTGTTATGATTTTAATGGTAATATCTTTTGAGGCATTGTTTGTTTGACATTGTTCTTAAAAGAATGCCCTGCAAATGTAATTCACCAACCTGAAGTTGAGATTTATGTTTTTGTGAGAAATTAATAATCATCAATGCACTTTAAGTGGTATTTATTTACACTGTTGCTTTTGTTTAAAATTTCCAGGACACAATACAGTTTCTTCACAGGCATTTTTATCAGCTTGCACAAGAAAAATTACCTTACATGTCTTCTAGAATTTTGAAAATGTTCTTCAGTATTATGATTTTCCCAACTGTATCCTAAAATAGAGTACCAGAAAATTTATATTATTGAAAACATTGTAAAATTTATGTTACTATGTTCAGTGAATCGTAGAAACATGCCTGAGTTATTCACCTCACTCTTCTTTCTCAATCAAATTACACAGGAACATCCAAAACCAAGAAAGAGTTGTCCCCTTATTTTAAAATATGAAGGAAAATACACTGTCTTACCTATAATAGTGAGGTTCCTGTAGGTCTCAATCATCACCTCTTTGTAGAGATTCTTCTGGGAAGGATCCAGCAAAGTCCACTCTTCCCAAGTGAAGTTGACATGCACATCATCATAGGTTACTGCATTCTAAAACAATCCATACATGTGAACAACAGAAAGCATGATACTGACAACATTGTAAATGTATAATTCTTTGACAGTATATTCATACAATTCTGGTGCTCACTATCTTACTCCATTACATAGTTGTTATAATGTAATCACCAAGATACTTTAGAAGAAAACTGAAGAGGGTGTTCACCTCTGTCAATTCTGTACCCTTTGAAAGGGGGAATCATCTTGCAAGAAAAATGCCAATTAAGAAACATACACAGACAAGTAAACAAAACAACAATACAAAGTACACATGAGATAAATTTTATGAACTAACTACAAAGAAGAAATAAGATAGACAAGCTATTGACTAATGACTTTAATCCCAACACTCCAAAGCCAGGTGCAGGTATATCTGCCTCTGAGTTGAATGCCAGAATAGTGTATGTAATCAGGTCCAAGACAGATAGAACCTAGATGAGCAATTGTCCTTGTGGTAAGATGGAAGAGTAACATTGGGTATATGCACAAAAGTGGTATAACTGGATCTTGAGGTAGATTGATTCCCAATTATCTGAGGATATCATATTGATTTCCACAGTGCCTGTATAAATTTGAACCTGTGACAGCAATGAATTCCCTTGCTCCAAATTCTTTCCAACATAAGCTGTCACTTGTGTTATTGATCTTAGCCATTCTTACAAGTGTAAGACGAAAGCTCAAAGTAGTTTCAATATGCATTTGCCTGATGGCTAAGAATGCTGAACATTTTTTTAAGTGTTTCTCAGTCACTTTAGATTCTTCTACTGAGAATTCTATTTAGAGCTATACACCATTATAATTGCATTATTCAGTTTGTTGTTTAGTTTCTAGAGTTCTTTATTATCTTTTGTGAGAAAATCTAGAAGCACATAGACAAACATGTTGTACTCACTCATACATGAAAATTAGCTGTTAAGTAAAGTACACTCACAATAAACATACTTAATCACAGTACAATCCACAGATGCATAGAGGCTAAGTAAGAAGAGCAGCTCTAGGGTATATGCATGAATCTCACTGGGAGAAGTATATAGAATAGATTTTGTGGGTGCACTGGAGGCAGTTGGAGATGGGAACAGGATTGGTCAGGAGAGTAAGTAAAGGACAGAGGAGAAGACAGGGAGAGATAACTGGATTAGGGGAGATTTTAGCAGGAGACATGGACACAGTGCAAGGCAAATTTCATGGAACCTAATAGGGTGACCCTAGTGAGGAGTCCTAGTTATCAAGAATTCAGAGGCTGGCTGGGTAGTGATAGCACATACCTTTAATCCCAGTACTCAGAAGGCAGAGGCAGGCAGATCTCTGTGAGTTTGAGGCCAGCTTTCTCTAAAAAGTGAGTTCTAGGACAGGCTCCAAAAGCTACAAAGAGAAAAAATAAACAAACAAACAAAAAGAATACAGAGGCTGAACCAACCATCTTCTGTAACCACACAGCACTCCCAGTGGTAGGATTGGGAACCAAAGTTAGACACAAAACACTCAGGTAACACTTGTCCTGCCTGAAAGATATGCTGGAGCAATGGTGGCTCAGAGTGTCTAACCAATGAATGACTAGTCTAAATTGATGCCCAAGCTATGAAAGGAGGCTCATGCCTTACAAAGCCTAGATGGATAAGAACTGCAATAGGATGGTCCAGAAAACTAGGAAAGGACCAAGTACAACTGACCAAGGAAAACACAATGAGATGATGTACAACTATATTCTGTTATAATCAAAGATTTGTGCCTAGCCTAATTGTCATCAGAGAGGCTTCTTTCAGTAGATAATGGGAGCACATGCAGAGATCCTTAACCAAACTTAAGTATGAGCTCTAAGAATCCTGTGGAAGGAGGGAATGAATATTGAATATTCCACACTATCTCATGTTGGCTCCTCTCTGGTAGAGTCCATCTGTTTTGTGCTTCACCCCTTGTCTTAGTCAGTGTTACTATTGCTGTGATGAAACACCACGATAAAAAAATAGTTGGGGAGAAAAGGTTTTTGGCTTATACACCTATATCACTGTTCATCATTGAAGGAAGTCAGGGCAGCAACTCAAACAGGGAAGGCACCTAGTAGCAGGAGTTGATCCAGAGTTCACAGAGGGGTGCTGCATACTGGCTTGCTTCCTCTGTGGTGACTCTAGTTTTTGTCAACCAGACATAAAACCAGCTAGTGTATCCCAAGAAAAACTTGGATGAATGCTGAGATCTTGATTTTCTTGACTTCTTATTCTTTAAATGAGCAGAGAAAAAACTATCCTTTCCTTTAACCATCTGGCCTGGCCCACCATGAGGCCAGCAAGACCCAACTATAGCACAGCTTCACCCATGGCCCTTCCATGGCCCTGCTTCACTCATGGTTGCATTCTTCTCCCAACTCTGCAGTCCCTCCCTCATTCCTATTTTCCCTCATCTCCTAGACTCAGCCCTTTAGTCTTCATCAGAATGGAGACTGTCTTGGAGAAAAAAGGACTCACTGCCCAGGGAGAATCTACAGCTCCATTATGCTTAACCCCTGTATGACATCTGGGCTCTGGACCTCCTTTGGCTGCCCCAGCTCCACAGACACTGCTTGCTGCTCCCTTTAACCTGCACCCTACTTCCCAGCTGGTCTTCATATAAGCACTGTAAGATCTCTGCTCTCATTGACTGTTCTCCTATGGTCCTTTGCTGCTCTTCAGATACTGTGTTGAACTTTCTGATTATAGCAAATCCCACCATGGCCCTGCTCCTGAATCCAGCAGCCACCACGAGCATAGATCATGGGGCCACTGGCTGCTTTGGGCCCAGGACTCAGAGCTCCTTCCTCCTTAAATGGTCACTCCAGGCTGAGACACACTGGTTTGCTGATGGGTCTTTCAAACCCTAACCCTCAGTGCATCTGAACACTCCTGGGTCCAGCCCCTCAATGCAAACCAGTATCTTCTGCTGATTTCCTTGCCCTGCCTCTTCAGGCATAAATGCCCCATGAAAGCAGCCTGGATCTCACTGGGTTTCTGGTGTGCCATATGGCTTTCCTTCCATGGCTGGGGATGTCTGCATGCATGATTTATGGCTGCAGTTGGACATGGATGAAGTGACTGACTGTGTTTCCTGAGCTGGCCTTACACTCCTGGTTTCAGGAGATTCTACTGCCTTCCAAGTGTTTGGATGACAAGTATGTGCCACCATGCTGGCTAGAAAATAGGTTTGATCAAAGACACATACCTGATGTTCTTGCTATTTCCAACAGTCGGGACACCAACATTCTGAGTGTCCAGCCATCTTGGACTTTGTCTAACAGTGAGGACTCCATGAAGACACTGTAACCCTGAGGACATGGCTAAGATAAGGAAATCAGGCAGGATGCATAAATGTCAGAGGTTACAAAGAAGAATATCAGACTGGCATCACTCAATGGTATGGTGCTCACTGGGCATGGTAAGGGCCCTAGTTCCATCCCTGCCATCACAGTAAGCAAATATCTGCTGGGGATGTAGTTCTGTTAGCATCCTGGAGAAGTCCCATATAAGACCACCATCATGTATACAATCAGCAAGAATGCTTATTATCTCAGAAAGTTTCCAGGATGCTGGGGCCTGCCATCCCATGTAAAGGCAAGATGGCAAAGAATGTGAGAGAGATGTGTCTACTCCTTTTAATCACAGCAGAAGGTGAGTGTCCAAGGAAGTCAGCTCATCTTATATATGATTGACTTATGGTAGTGGAAATCAGGATAGTAACTTTTAATTTGTCAGGGCTAGTTATTTGTTGATCAGACTATAGTTTTCCTATTTGGTACAGGCCTGGACAAGTTCTAGGCTTTATCAATGATCTGTCAAGGATGGCTGGCCTAGTATGCACTGACCATAGGGGTTAGCTCAGTGACCCAGGCCTGGTGTGTCCTATCTCTCTTGTCTTTGTGGTCAAAGGCCCTAGAAATTAATTGTATTTTTTTCATGGCTTCTCTTCAGAAACTGTTGGCCAGTCTCAGGAAACTGAAATGGAGGTCTAACCTCTGAGAGAAGATTGATCAGCCTGTTATAGCATCTTCTTGCTCCTCTGATTCCCCCCTTGAGTAGTGCATGATCTCAAATCTTGGAGATGTTTCTAATTGGTAAAAACAAAACAAAACAAAACAAATAAACCTGCAACATCAGGATAGAAGGCTATCATGGAGACTCATTGGACCAGGATGCAAGAGTCTTTTGTGTGATTTAAAATCTTAACATTAACATACGGGGTTTAAGCCAGAAGTATAGCTCATCAGGTATCTTCTAGTGGTATCAGGAAGCTGGATCCCATTGGCATCTAAGTGAGATTGCAGAGTTGAGAATAGCCATGCAGACATTGTTCCAAACAGAGACCATTTTCCCATTACCAGTGGAAAAGTTAGCCTCCACTTATTTGGTTGTGGTCATCTGCAAGCTTGTCATGGGTTTGGTCCAAGGGAAGACATTGGGACTTTAGCATCATCAGTTTAGTGGTACCCAGACAGGAATTATCATTGAGTTAAGGCATCAGTGATGGAAGAGCCAACAGCAATTAACAGAAGCAGAAGAGCGAAATGCCTTTGATGACTAACAGACTTCCTTATTGAGAAGGAACTTGGAAATGAGAATGAGCATCAGTTATGATGATGATGATGATGATGATGATGATGATGATGATGATGATTACTATTATTATTGGTTTTTCAAGACAGGGTTTCTATTTTCACTTTTTGTGTCTGTCTTGAATATTGCTCTGTAGATCAGGCTGTCCTTCAACTGAGAGAAAATTGCCTGGCTCTGCCTCCTGAGTGCCAGGATTAAAGGTGACCACCACTGCCGCATGACTAAGCATCAGTAATTATTTTTTCTCAGGTTCCCTATAACAAGAAATTACCTTTTGATGTAACATACCAAGGGGGGAGGTGGGACAAGGGCGATGTTGTGGCTTCTGTAATTACTTCCTGCTGACATTGGCACATTATTGTCAGGGCCTTGGAAGGCTAGAATGTTAGTCAAAGGTAAGGATGCAATTTAGAAACCACTGTTCATTGACCAGCTGAAGAAACAGCATTTTCATCAGTTGGAATAGTTTATATCAGCTTTTATGACATTCAGGGCTCATACTCATATGGAGCAGATGTCATTAACAATTGATGCTTGAATGTGTCTGTCAGCAAAGTGCAAACCTGTGGAGACAGATATAAACTAGGAACAGAAGTTAATATTTATGACCTTATTTGGAACTTTTAGAGCCATATAATGCAAGCCTTTATGTCATCAGACATTTATATTTCTCAGACCCTTGTCAGGACCTATCAAACAATACCTGAATAGGGGAGTGTGGATTAAGAAAAGACAGATAGGAAAAACAGAGACATACAAGACAGACAGAGACATAGGATAGATTTGGGAGGACTGTCACTGAATATGGTTGTATCCAGTTTACTCTACCCAGTGCTTATATACAGCTGAACAATAGACAAGGGAGCATCAGCAAAACATACTACATCGTAACAGACTTCTTTATCTGTAGGTTCTTTGGGTTAAAGGAGCAGTAAAGCCACTTCCTTGCAACACAGATCTTAAAAGGTCTTATTAATAAAAAACCTACAGTCAGATATTGGAGTAAAAGCTGAAAGATTAGAGACATAGAGAGCAAGCTACTACATCTTAGCCCTATGAAATCCTCTGCCAAAAGAGAGAGTTAGCTCCTCTCTGAACCCTGCCTTATCACTTCCTCTCTTCAGAACCTCTCAACATAGTCATAGTTACTGACTCTCAGTATGCAGAAAAATGGTCCTACATATTGAACTGTAGAATTTATCCCTGATGAGTCAGAATTAACTTTGTTATATATTCATTTACAAGAAATAAACAGAAACAGGAAGTATCCCTTATATATAACTCACATCTAATACCATATGAGTCTGTCAGGCCCTTTAGCACAAGAAAATGAGGAGATTGATCCCAACCATTGATAGGAAATGTGTGGGAGGCCTCAGAATTTCATAAAAAAGTCATGTCAATAGTGAGGTTTTAAAAAAGGATTTTTCCATAACCTGGAAACAAGCTAAGGAAATTAAATGGAAATGTCCTACTTGTTAATTTTACAATTAGACTCCACTACCCACAGGATGTAATCCAAAGGACACTCAGAGGAATGAAATCTGGCAGATGGATGTGTTTCATTTTTTTTGAATTTGGAAAATTGAAACATGTGCACCACACCATTGATACCTACTCTGGATTTCCATGGGCTACTGCTCTGAGTTTCAAAAAGGCTGATTCTGTAACCAAGAAATTGTTAGAAGTTATGGCCATCATGGGTATACCTGTATAAGTTAAACCTGACAATGATCTAGCATATGTCTCTGATAAAATGAAACAGTTTTTTGCTTATTACAATATAAGACATATTACAGGTATATCATAAAATCCTACAGGAGAAGCAGTCACAGAAATAACAAATTGAACTCTAAAGGGTATGCTAAATAAACAAAAAAGAGCAACAACCCCCCCCTGAAATAGATTACATAATGCTTTATTAATTTTGTATTTTCTCAATGCTAATAAGAAAGGAACAATAGCTGCAGAGATACATTGGACAATAGAAAAAAAAAACTACAGAGTTAAATCAGCCTGTATATTTTAAGGACTTCCTAACCTCAGAATGGAAACCAGGATATGTGTTATGTTGGGGATGAGGTTTTGCTTTTGTTTCTACAAGAGAAGATAAGCAATAAATATCATCACAATTGATAAAGGGCTGGGTGGTGGTGGCCCATGCGTTTAATCCCAGCACTTGGGAGGCAGAGCATGGCGGATCTTTGTGAGTTCGAGGCCAGCCTGGTCTACAGAGTGAGATCCAGGAAAGGCACAAAGCTACACAGAGAAAACCTGTTTTGAACAAAAACAAAAAAAAATTTATGGGGTTGGGGATCTATTTCAGGGGTAGAGTGCTTGCCTAGCATGAGGTAGGCCCTGGGTTCAATTCTCAGCTCCACAGAAAATGATAAACATTTGATTTGAACAAGACAGACTTCTTAATTAGAAGAGGTGATAGTTCCTCAACCAGCATGATCATCCAATTTAAAGTAACTTGGCCTAATGGTATTAAATCACACATAAATTTCATGTCTTCCTAAATGTTTGTTTCTGTTCTTCTCTACAAACACTTATCACAAATGATGTTTATGTAGTCCCAGTTCAATTAAAAATTAAAGCTGGCTTTGGAGTTGGAGAATGAGTCTATAATTCTTTAAAACCAAACATGTTAAAAAGAAAATGTATGATCTCTGTATAATGTCAAAAGAGTCTACTGATATGGGACAGAAGAAAACCAAAATTAAGGGAGGATTCTATTACCACTGTTCTCATAATACTTTGGATTCTATTTTGATTATTTAAACTTTGCTTATAGTACAAATTTTATATCAAAATTTATATATACATATATATATATATATATATATATATATATATATATATATATATGTATGTATATTTGTAACTCAACATAAATCCAGTTACACTGAACCTGATACAAGAGAAAGTAGGAAGTAGTCTTGAACACATTGGTATAGGAGATCACTTCCTAAATATAACACCCGTTTCACAGTCACTGAGAGAAGAAATGAATCAATGGGACCTCAAACAGGAGAAGCTTTTGTAGAGCAAAGGACACAGTCAACAAGACAAAGCGTCAGCCTACAGAACGGAAAAAGATCTTCACCAACCTCACATCTGACAGAGGGCTGATATCCAGGATATATAAAGAACTCAAGAAATTAGACATCAAAATGCCCAACAGTCCAATTAAGAAATGGGCTATAGAGCTAAACAGAGAATTCTCAACAGAGGAAGCTCAAATAGTGAAAGACATTTAAGGAATTGCTCAACATCCCTAATCAGCAGGGAAATGCAAATCAGAAGGACTGTGAGATACCACCTTACACCCATCAGAATGGCTTAGATCAAAAACACTGAAGATAGCTTATGCTGGAGAGGATGTGGAGCAAGGGGAACACTCCAACATTGTTGGCGGGAATGTAAGCTTGTATTTTTCCATTTTGTAAATCAATATGGCACTTTCTTAGAAAATTGGGAATCAATCTCCTCCAAGACACAGCTATACCACTCTTGGGCATATACCCAAGGAATGCTCAATCATACCACAATGGCACATGCTCAGCTATGTTCGTAGCAGTATTATTTGTAATAGCCAGAACCTGGAAATAACCTAGATGCCCTTCAAATGAAGAATGGATAAATAAAATGTGGTACATATACACAGTGGAGTACTACGCAGCAGAGAAAAACAATGACATCATGAGGTTTGCAGGCAAATGGATAGATCTAGAAGAAATCATCCTGAGTGAGGTAACCCAGACTCAGAAAGACAAACATGGTATGTACTCACTCATAGGAGGATAATAGATGTAAAACAAAGGATGACTAGACTGCTACTAACAACTCCAGGGAGGCTACCTAGAAAACAGGACCCTAAGAAAGACACAGGGATCACCCAACAACAGAGAAATGGATGAGGTCTACATGAGCAAACTGGACATGAGGGGGATTAATGAAGGACAAGTGTTGGGGGTAAGAGAGCTTAGGGGAGTGGGATGTCCTAGCTTGACCAGGAACAGAGAGGGATAACAAGGAAAAAGAGACCATGATAAATGATGACCCATGGGAATAGGAAGAAGCAAAGTGGTAGAGAGGTCCCCAGAAATCCACAAAGATACCTCCACAATAGTCTACTGGGAATTGTCAAGAGAAAGCCCAAACTGCTCTGGTGATCAGATGGCTGGACATCCTAACTGTCGTGCTAGAACTCTCAGCCAATGACTGATGGAAGGAGATGCAGAGATCCATGGCCAGGCCCCAGGTGGAGCTCCAGGAGTCCAATTGGTGAGAGAGAAGAGGGATTGTATGAGTGAGAGATATTGAGACCGTGATTGGAAAAAGCACAGGGACAAATAGCCAAACTAGTGGAAAAACATGAACTATGAACCAATAGCTGAGGAGCCCCCAACTGGATCAGACCCTCTGGATAAGTGAGACAGTTGATTAGCTTGACATATTTAGGAGGTATCCAGGCAGTGGGACAGGGACCTGTCCTTTGTGCATGAGCTGGTTTTTTTGGAGCCTGGGGCCTATGCTGGGACACTTTGCTCAGCCTGGGTGAAGGGAGGAGGGGACTGGACCTGCCTGGACTGAATCAACCAGGCTGAGCAGAATCCCCAGGGGAGTCCTTGCCCTGGAGGAGATGGGAATGCGGAGTTGATAGGGAGGAGGGCGAGGGGGGGGACCCAGAGGAGGGAAGACAGGGGAATATATGGCTGACATGTAAAATTAAATTAATTATAAAATTAAAAAATGAAGTGCTTCTCCCATCAAAGTGCTAAAAGAAAAAAATCTGTTTCCTCTTAAATTCTGGTTTTTTTCAATGGAAAAACTTTTACAACTCCCAAACATATTCTGTTACAGTAGTTTATTTAAAAAAAATTCCCCCATTTAAATTGGTGTGGTTCACTTCCACTCAAACAAAAAAAACAAACCTTCCAAATAAGAATAGCAAGAGAGAAGAAAATATTAATAGCTGGAAGTCATATATACTACATGAGTTCTAATAAGTCACCAAAATCGTTTATGTGCTTCTATTAAAATACACCAATGGACACAGGTGTCATTTATTTGTTGTTAGATTAGCCAGATAAGGATTAGAATTCTGAGATTGGAAAAGGCAAACACAACTCTCTATTTAGGATCAAACATGTTCATTTCTGACTTCGCTCTCCATCTTCTTTGCTTTTAGCATCTGAAAAGTGCTTAATCAATAAAGAATAGCTAGCTGCTGAATCTTTCTAAATGACAAAGGACAGGAGCCACACACAATATTTGGTAACAGTCATGAAGTGAAGTGGTAATTTTTTTCAACCAAGTCAAGTGATTCCCTGCTCTAAAGCATCATTTTCAGCATTTTTGTAAGTTTAGGATCTGATTTCTCTGTTCCCAGAAAAAGACATTCACTAGAAAGAGATGTGCAGCTTAGCTCATGTAAATGCTAGCTCATCACCCCCACCCCCTAAAAAAAACATGAAAAAAACAAAGTCCCAGTTATGAAGGAAGTGATTTTATAAGTCATGCCTTAAGACATCAATCATCTCCATGGTGCATCCCAACCCATCTTTTTCTAGGTAGAAGAAACTGACATGCAGAGACGCTAAACTGCCAAAGACATAACCAAGAATTTCCTGGGTGTGCCTGCAGTCCTGCCCTTGTTCTGCACTCTATTCCTCAGACCTGCATTCTAAACCTGTACCTCTGGTTATTTCAGACCTTATACTCGTTGGAAAGCCTTTGATGTAGCTCAAAAGGGCCTGTTACAGGTCCTAGGAGGAGAAGGACAAAATCAAAGTGACTTTTCACATCTGATAAGGTCTATTTACCTTTGAAGGAGGAAATATGTCAAAGATCTGTTTATAGAAACCTTAATGAAGAGGACAGAAGTTAGAGGGATGCTGAGAAGTTTTCACAGGGATCTGTGCACATCAGCCCTAGGCTGTGTCATCCATCTCCAACCTAAGGTAACTAGTGGACACATTGCCAGTCATTGCTTACACCCCCACATACCTGGAATTTAAGGTGCTATTTTGCTCTTAGGTTTATGGAGCTTCTTCTGACCTTCAAGGAAGGACATAGCATAAAATTGAAATTCATAGTCAAGGCAGTGAATTCAGACCCAATTTCCCATATCTGAAAATTTTAGTGGTCAGGAATTTCAAAGAAAGATACATTCATTTAAGTTAAGCTTGTATATAACACATTAGAAGAATTTAGCATGGTACTTGATGTGGGAAGCCAATATCAGGGCACATTTTTGACTGCGTGAAGTGGTTTGTGAGTCTATGGGTATGTCTGTGTCTTTGTAAAACTGTGACAGGGAAACACAGGTTGGGTTCAGGAGGAAGTAGGATCTCTCCTTCTGAAACAGATATGGTGCTGTTGAGCATTTCATGAAATAAACATCTCACTGACTTGTGAAAACCCCTCTTTCATAGAGTGCTTTCTTAACATCTTTATTGCACTGAGTTATCAGGCACAGCAACTTAGAATGGGAAAAATTGATGATAGCCCACAATTCCAGGTAATAGTTCCATTTTGGGGAAATCGAGGTAGGAACTCAGCTAATCATATCACATCCACAGCCAAGAGCAGAGATAAACAAATGTACCCATGCTACCTGTGTGCTTATGCTTACACTCTAGCTTCTTCATATGTACACAGTACAGGTTGCAGACAATGAAATGATTCTGCCCAATTTAGGGAGCCTTATCTCAATTAACAATTAATAAAATCTCACAGAGACCTGCTCAAAGTAAATCAGATCCATATAATTCCTCATTGAGGGTCCCTCTTCCCAGGTGACTAGTTTGATTCAGTCTGATAATAAAAACTAAGAATCACACTGCCCCAGCATCACTGCCAGGATTTGAGGAGATTTCTGCCTGCATTCAGAGCTGTGGTCTTCAACCTGTGGGTCACCACCCCATTGGGGTTTGCATATCAGATATTCTATAATCAAATATTTGAATTCTGATTCATAACAATAGCAAAATTAAAGTTAAGAAATAATGGATCAATTATGTTTAGGGTTCACCACAACATGAGGAACTACTGTTCATACTATTAAAGGGTCAGAGAATGGGAAAAATTAAGAACGATTGATCTAGAGTGCCCAGTGGAACCCTAGTGTCTATGTTTCTAAATATGAAGGTGCTTTCAAAGGACTTTCCTGAATATCCTTTGCTCTGTAGGAAACTAATGTTCTGTGTGGAATACTCCAGCTGTCTGACCACCTTTACTGCCCAGTAACAGCAGACCACCTTGAGCTACTCAACTGAGAGTACAACACCCACTATACACATGCTGATGACAGAGATTTTAGTCACACTGAGCTCCATGACCATATCACACTCCTATGGGTACTTGTTCCTAGGCTGTGTCAGCCTCCTCCTCTAGCATAACTTTGCCCAGATGTTTCCTGTAGACTCTTTACCAGGAAATTGTTTAATAAGTGTCCTTCTCAGTCAGCATCAATTCTATAATGTCTTGTGGATAAGGCGATAAGGAGATGCAGGAACTTATGAAGAACTATAGCATATATAAATTTATGATATTATTACCTTGTATACATAAAATTTCAGTAGGAGATAAACATTCAGTTCCACACATGGAAAGAACTAAAGGATGTCCAATCAATTGGGAAGAGATCTCTGGCTTTGGATGAAAGGGAGGCTGAAGGTCTTCCCTTGTATCCCACCAGAGGCTCCTGCAAAGGTCAACTTGAATTACAGTGTATTATGAGGAAAGTTCATTAACAAGGAAGCAATGCCAGTAGTTCCCATGACATTTACAGCTCTTCCCTGGACATTCTATTGTATCCTGGAGAGCCCTGGCTTCTTCTGTGATGTCACATATGTTGTGGCAACACCAACTTCCCTTGGGAAAATTTTTCAGTGCCTTCACCATTTACTGATGAACATGATGGCATACTGAAGAGTCTAATTCAGAAAGAGAATGGACATGGTAGAGAAACCAGAGAGTGACAGAAGAAAGCTGACCTTCAGCCTCAAAGTAAAATGTCAAGAAAGAAATGGTCAAGAGAATCATGTAATGAGTTCTGTGCAAGAAAAGGGAATATTCCTGAAGGAAGTGGGCTTGTGCTGAATCTTCCAGTAATGGGGAACAGAAAGCTGGAGTCTCTGGGAACCAACAGAACTTCCCTGCTTGTAATGCCTCTTGAAATTCAAGGATTCCAGGATATTAATTGTTCTGGCTCAGAAGTCAGGAACTGGTAAGGCCAATGCTTTATGCTGGGAACCCTTGGCTTTCATTCCTTTTGGTAGATAGGCATTGGTGAGTGAACGTGAGACTGACATTAAAGTGGGAGGGATTAATGAGGTATGCCCATTTCAAGGCAGGACATCACTGTACTTCAACCACACTGGCTAACTTTAGGTACTTCTCAGCTGCTCTGTGTTCCTGAGTTGTCAGTGAGGTGACTTGTTGAGTCTGGTGACCATGTTCTGCCCTTATATGTCTTTTCCATCAATAGTTATATGGTTAGAGTGACCTGTCAAGATATTTGGGGAACCTCTAAATGACTGGGGTGATTGTGAACTATGGCAATTTTTTCCTGACTTGTAAACCCACAGGCTTGTGGACTCTGCAGCCAAGTTGAATTCTGAGTCTGCAGCTGTGAATGAGCCTGAAGAGGCTATGTCCTTGGTTACTTGGAGCATGTGCTATGAGGGCAGAGAAAACAAGATAGCTGGGATAACCACTTTCCTTCAAATAGAGGAGACAGCTGAGTTCCGCAGAGGGGGCATCTGAAGCACAGGACAAAATAATTTGGGGTGTCACCGAGTCACTGGTAAACAAGTTTTCTCAAACATTTGATTAGGACTCAGGGGGTCTGTCCATTATCTTTGCCTTGTGATACTGCAAGTTAATTTATGTTCATCTACCCACAAGGAGCATCAGAGAGCCACATCCCACCAAACCTTCCTCACCAAGATGCAGGTGAAGCAGAAGGTGCAGACTGACCACTCATCTACAGGAAATGACCATTGAAAGAAAGTAACAGTGAGATCACCTGATCTTTATCACAGAAGATAGCATGAAAAATAGGTATTCATTCTTTCAAACCCTGTGGTTTCAATCTCAGGGCCACTCTGTCATCATTACTTCACTTTATATAAGGTCTGTGTTTCTGGTAGGCTGCATCTTCAGGGTATGCCTTTAGGGTATGCCAAAATCATGTCTCTGAACTCCTCCCAAAGGCAGAACCTCAAATGTGGACAGGAAAGTCATGAGGACATAGACTATTCTGCTTCCTCTAAAAAGAAACAAAAACAGAGCCTGTGGCATGAGTCATAGTACTCATGGACTGAGGCAGTAGTATGTGAGTTCCCAGCATGCATTTGAAGAGATTCTATCAAGTGCTGGCTAGTGTGATAAGTTGGTTGCTGTGAGATTGAATTGATTGTTTTGTTACTTGCTTTAAAAGGCCTTGTGTGTTTGATTCTCCAAGCAGCAATTGGAGAGGCCTGGTCACACATCTAAATGTGTGGATACAGGATCTGAGACTGATCCCTCCTCCTTTTGTTCCCCTCTGAGAGGACACACCTGCATGCATTTGTTCAGCTCCAGTTGGTGGAGTTCTCCCACTCTCACTCAGTCTCTCTTTCTCTGTCTCTCTGTCTCTCACACACATGTGTATATGTTGTGTATTTTTCTATGTGTTTGTGCATGTATCTCCCTCTAGTTCCTGCAATCAGGATCTGTAGTTGGGCATGAGCAGTTCCCTATCTCAAAGTTCCCAGGTGATACCTTGGTGAAAATTGGGAGCACCACTTTGAGTATTATAGTTCTGACAGTGTACTTTCTTTAGTGACACATAGATATACCCTTGGGGAGTTTATAAATCTGTCATGATGTTGAGTCCCATCCTCAAAACTGTTCATGATGTTATTTTGGTCTCCATTGTGAAAGGTACCATCATTGAGAATTTCTTTTTGAAGACAGGAGAAACATCGTCACAGACTCTGGAGGGTACACACTTGTTGAGAGGACACCAGGGAAATTCTTAGACAGCTATTTCAGCAAGCCTCCTGAGAGAGCTCATGTAGCTCCACCTCCCATCATCTAAACAGCCTACCTCTGCTGGCCTAGGGTCAGAATAGCTGTAAGTAAATTGTTTGCAACTCTGTAGGATTGGTCCCGGGTTTTGGCACAAACAATATAAGTAAATTTCTTGCAACAACTCTGGGGAAAGGTGTCCTGACTACCTGGGGAGTCAGGCAATACCTTGAGCTGCTTAGGACAACTCTGATAGATGGAACTGCAAGAAGACAGTTTAGCCCTGGAGGGCAAGATATCCCACTCACCTTGAGCTTCTCAGAACAGCAGCTGTGCCCTGAAAGTGTCCTGGACACCTGGAGTTGTTTAGCACAGCTCTGATGGCTGGAACTTCAAGGAGACAGTTCAGCCCTGGAGGGTGAGGTACCCTGTACACCTCCAGCTGCTCACAACAGCTCTGCCCTGAAGGTGTCCCAGAGACCTGGAGCTGTTGTGCACATCTCTGATGGCTAGAACTGCAAAGAAGCAGCTAGACCCTGGAAGGGACAATTTTCTGACTTCTTGCAAAATTCAGGCCTGGAACTGATAGGGGATGATCTCCCTGCAGGATACAACAATCCTGCTCTTCTCCTGGAGAGCTGCTACAGCTGAGTTTTGCTCAGGCCCCTCTTAAGGTGGCATCCTAGCAGAGCTCTGCTTCTCTGGCCCAAGAGGTTGGTTCTTTTGCTTCACTCTGCAAAAGGGAAAATGCCTGCAGAAATGTAGCGATGTCCTCCGGCTCTGGAAAATAGTGTTACTTTTTAGCTTTGTATTCTCTGTCCACTGAGTGATGTCTCTGCAAAGGTCTTCTGCCCAGCTCCTCCGTGTTGTGCTCTTTCAGGTATCTTGATTTCTCCATGGAGGGATATCTCAACAAGGATCTTCTCTATGCCAGTGAATGAAGAGTTCACAGGCAAAACTCTTTTGAGAAAGAGATTTATTTGAGAAGGAGGAGTCCAGGAGACTAGCTGACTTTACCAGGGTGGACAGAAGAGCCTCTTTTTTAAACTGACCAGGCAGGACGGTTTACACTGGATGATTTGGGGATGCAGTCAACCACAGGTTGACTTGGGGCCCAGGGTTCTACTGTTCTGCTCTATGATTCGTTGATTTCACAAGTCAGTTTGCCAGGGGCAGAGACCGCTCTGATCTGACTGAGCCATACTGTGTTTGTTTCTGCCCTGATCTGAGTCTTCATTCCCTAGTTCTGGTCTCCAGGGTCAGGATGGGTTTCTTTTTCCAGCCCCTTGTCCCTACAATAGCAAGTTTAATAAATGCCAGAAGTTCCCAGTACTTAGGAGACAGGATGTGGTGCCCCTGATGTCCAGTAGTCTAGAATATACCCAGAATTTCTGTGATACTTGAGGCCTATGTTTATGGAATTCTTGACCTCTAGGTCCAGGACCTACCACCAAACAAATCCTTTCTATAAAAAGCTCAAGATGGAACATAAGCAGGTCATGTCACACATGCAGAGCTTAAAGATTGAGAACACCAAGGCCGCAGAGAAATTAAATGGTCTGGCCAAGGAGTCAGTCTTCCATTGTTAAGTGCCTGTTGTTAAGGGGACCACAACATTGTGCAATGGCCATCTCTGGCTTTCCTTGTTGCTGTACTGCAGAGTCTGAAGCTCTGGTTCCAGCCCTTCTTCTTCTTAGCAAGCTTCCTTAGCAGGTAGTGCTTTGTCTTATGCTTCTCATTCTCAGCTTTGCCAATAGTGAAAGGGACTGTTAGCTAATCCCAACCCCATATTGTCATACTTTATAGCTCCAGAACAACTATTTTTAACCTTCCTAATGCCATGACCATTGAAGTACAATTCCTCATGTTGTGACATTCCACCATAAAATTATTTTTCTTGCTACTTCATAATTGTAAACATTACTGTTATCAATCATAATGTAAATATCTGTTATGCAGAGTATCTGAGATGCCTCCCCTGTGAAAGAGTAATTCCATCATTAAATGAGTCATGACATTTAGAAGTCCAGTTTGCAACACAAGATAGGTATGCTGCATGGTCTTGGGCAGGGTTCTATTGCCATAGGACTGCTACACCACTAGTGTGTCCTACCCTCACTCAGAGGGGATTTGTCCTCTACTTGCTGATGTTTCCCATTTTCAGATGTGTTGGCATGTACCTTTACTTGCTGAACCATCTACTGGTCCCTAACTTCTTGAATGTATACCTTTATGCCAAAAGACTTTGACTTCCCTCTTGCAACACCTTTTTTTTTGTAGTTTCCAATACTGTTATTTTTGCACATTTCAAGAATGTTATGCCCTATTCCTACCACCATTTTTGTGTAAGAACTTTGGAATCCACTCCCAATTTCTTTAGCATCTCACTGATTGTTCGGTGTTTTATTTTCTAGTCTCCATGTGTTTGTATATTTTCTATAGTTTATTTCTGTTCTATTTTGTATTTTTTCATACTGTAATCTTATAAAAATAAAAGTTATTTCAAATACTGTGTTTTTGAGAAGATTTGTTTTGCTTAAACCCATTTTGCTTTGCATAAAACCATTTTGAAAAGTAATTGCTTAGGCTGCTGTTAAAAATACATTCTGCTACTATTCCATGGAAAGTTCTGTAAATGTTAACTCAGTCCCTTTATTTGTATATAGGTTGTTCACAGGTTTGCTTTTGTTTTGATAACTGATATAATCATGTATTAAATTCACCCAAAATATTGTTGAGTTCTATCTGTTAGCTCATATTTAGTAGTGTGTGCTTTATAAAATTGGGAATACCAGTGTCACAAGAACATACGTTTATGGAATCTTGTTGAATTTCTCACTTTATCAATATGTAGTGACCTTCATTTTCTCATTCACTAATTTAACTTTAAAGTGTACATTGTGAACTATCAGTATGGTTATACTTGTTTGTTTCCACATGTGATTTTCTGCCTAATACTTTGGCACTGAAGTTCATTGGTTGCAGGTACCAAATAGCTCTATGTAGTAGAATATTACTTTAAGGTGTACTGCTTTTGTTTATGTTGAATTTTTTAACTCTGTGAAGCTATGTTACTGTGCCTGTGTAAAACACCTGATGATTTAATAAAGAACAGGCCAATAGCAAGAAAGGAGAAATGATAGGTGGGGCTGGCAGGCTTAGAGTATGTATAGAAGGAGAAAACTGGGTGGAAAGCTCTAAAATCAAAGAGTCAGGAAAGGAGGAGGGGTCCAGGAGCCAGGCATCCAGCTACACAGCAAGCCACAGAGTAAGAGTAAGATTTACAGAATTTAGAGATTAAGAAAAGCCAGAGGCAAAAGATAAAAGGGTTAATTTAAGAAAAGCTGGTTGGAAATTAAGCCAAACTAAGGACTGGACACTCATAAGAAAGAATAAGCCTTTGTGTACGGTTTACTTGGGAGCT
Organism: Peromyscus californicus insignis; assembly: GCF_007827085.1. Classification (NCBI taxonomy): domain Eukaryota; kingdom Metazoa; phylum Chordata; class Mammalia; order Rodentia; family Cricetidae; genus Peromyscus; species Peromyscus californicus. The sequence continues at coordinate 75,472 of NW_026294398.1, read as the reverse complement.
GGATGGATGGCCGTCAAAAGAGTAATAACCTCCAATAACAGCTCTCTTTCATTTATGTGGTCTATTCTGTCAGGCTATTTCTTCTAATTGGAATGTGAGACACTTAAAAGTCAGAATTATCTCAAGTTGTAAAATTATTACTGTCATTTTCTTATATGTCTTTTACTATATGTTTTAATTTTTAAAGATAGTTTTTACTTAAATATTTTTAGTCTAATGATGTATTTGGACTCTCTCACATTCATTTATACTCAATCTTCCCAGTTCTCTTCTTCTTGCTTTGGTTTTGGGAGTGCTTTCATCTAACTTATTATTTTTGTCTGTTTTTATAGGATACACTTATAGGATTCATAGCAATCTTTGTCTTTAGCTACCTTAAATGCACCAAAGATGAATACATTCTGAATGTAAGTTTTCTTTTATATTATTCAATACAACAATTTTTAATAAATAGAGATTTCAAGACAGCACTACTCAATTTCACCCAAAGAGAAAATGACATGATTGTAGGCTATGATAGGCAAAACCGAAGGGTATTAGATAATTTAAGCTGCTATATCCAAGCTTGTAAAATTCTAGTTGTGTCCTTTTTCTGCAAAGCCTTTTGATAGTACTGCATAATTTATTTGTGGCACAATGACATTATAAGTTACCCAAACTATTGATAGTATTTGAATGACTGATGTAATAGTAAAACGTACCCTAAAAGATTCTCTTTTAATCACCAGTAACCTCATATGACAAATTGTTGGATTTATCATTGATTTTTAAAAAATTAATTTATTCATAATAGACATACAGCCTCAGGTGGAAAATATTAACATTTAAAAGGGGTAAAGTAACAAGGGCCTGAGTAAACAATGGGCACAAGAGTAGGCTTATTTCCATTCTCCTGATATGAGAAGTAGATTATATGGACCATGTTTTAATGTCCAACAATCTACTGGGATAAAAAATGATGCCTTCAATAAAGTTTGGTTTAGTATATTAAAGGTAGAAGGAAAAATACTTACAACTCACAGAGAGACTTGTGTATTCAGGAGTAGAAAAATGAGGATCTAAAGTGAGGTCATGATTGGGTGGGGTTGATTTGCCATGGGGCTATTGTGACAGACTGTGACATCAATATTGTTGCCTGGCAACCCAAGTGGGATTCTCTCTGCCCATGTCATGGGACCAACAAGCAGGGAGCAGCTGAGATGCAGTGTTTTCTTAGGACACTTTATTATCCAAAATATGTGTACCATATAACCTTTATTGTGCACAAAGTAGAAGGTGATTCCAATCAGGCCATGGAAGAGCCTTGGACATTAACCTTGCACCTGGCACTATTACTTAATAAAGGGTACCTAATCCCACTGAATACTGCCAGAGGAAAAGATGTTCAGAGCCTATTCTGGGTGGATGTCCTATTAACTAAGAAGTAAACTATGGAATAGGAAATAAAAGCCTCAGAGTTATCTTCCAGGGTAACAGTTATTCTGTTGTTACCTTCTTTCTGCAAGGTTTTAAGACATTTCTTATACTAGATTGAGGTTGAAGTGGGAGTTGCTTTTCTCTGAGATAGGTGCCCAACTTAACCTATCTGATGCACTCTAAAACCCTAGATGAATGGGGACAGTACCATTTATGAAAATTGAGGGCATTGTGTGTCACTTTTGAACTTGGGGTCTAAAGACAGGTGAGGTTCCTGCCACACTGTTCAAGCTAGGATGTTATTGTTACTTATTGAGAAGTCTCAGTCTCTGGCTCTAGGCCAATGCTGATAATATTATATACTCTGATGCTTCTGGACTTTCTTACTGCTAATAATGGGGTTAAATTAAATTTTCAGTATTTATAGTTACTGTAAATTGTGGAGGTGCCATTGACACTAGAAGAGTGACTCTGGTCTTAGAATCAAGTGAGTAAACCTATGTTAATTCTATGCTGAAACTGAATTATCTAAGTGATACTCTCAGTTTTTTCTTTGGTTTCATGTGAGAGATTTCAAGTAATGGAGATAATTCTCCAGGACATCCAAGGTGATTTAAGATCTGTGGATCTGGTAGACACTGTACATTCCCAAAGCATGCAGGGCTCTTGAATTCTTGACCAAACAGAAAGAGAAAAATAGTCTTACAGTTACAATAGTTGTTGTATTTAGCAGGAAAATAAAAACTATCACACGAGGAGTCTACAAATGGAGCTTAGGTAAGAAGAGAAGTTGCCTGAGCTTTCTTTCTTCATACTTGATAGAAAATTTAGATACAAATTCTACAGAGCCACACTCAGTGTCCCTAGCTGTTCTTTGGTTCTTTAAACTAAACCATTCCACCTTTCCAGAGAACCCAACTTATCCAGGTTGTCCTTCTCTCCTCCCATGAAGTTGGAAGAATACTGGTATTTCTCCTAGTGTTTGTTTTTGTTTGGCCATTGGGATTATAATATGATTATGTTATTTCCCTTGATGTGTGGACTCACAAACATCCCATTTATGTTTTATGTTCTATCCATTTGATAAAGTTTTAACAATATAAATACCCAAACATGAGCTAAATTATCCAACAATTGCTGTGCCAATTTGCATGATAAAAAACCCAGGAGGCTGCAATCCTGCATAACAATCTAGCAGAAACTCAGGGATGTTGGGCATGGGAGAAATTGTCTTTCCAATGGAATAGGACTATATGTTACCTAATATAGTTCTTTTTTTAGATTGAATTATGCTATATTAAAATCCACTTTCAATGTGTGAACAATACCACATATATTCCTTTGTTTACACATTCAGGGCTTCTTCTATCAGTAATTTTTTTATAAAATCTAAATCATTTATAAGGACATACATTTCTAATATCATAAATATTATCTTCCCAGTTATCTATTCTAGCTGCCTTTCCTTTCTCCTTCCTTGATTCTTCTTTCCTACCTACTTTCCCTCATCCACTTTTCATCCTTTATCTTTTATTATTACTCATTATACTCATATTCAATTTATTTTACTTTATATACTTTTCTTTCTTTTTACTTTATATCCTTCTTCCTTCCTTTATTCTTTCATTCTTCCTTCCTTTTTTTCCTTTCTTTCATTTTTCTTCTATGAAATGTCCTTATTTACAAGAGCTGAAGATTTAGTTCATAGACTAACCTCATGTCAGAAAAAATTACAAGTGAACCTCATACACATTATGAATAGGAGATGGTGGAAAAATTGTAGCTTGCTTTGCTTGCTGGCATCTGGTTTTGCTAGTGGATTTGTGGTATCAATGATCAGAAGGCAGTGTCTTTTCTCTGGGTGAACATTATTAGGAGATGTGTATGCTATAATGGAATGTTGTTTCAAACCAGTGAAATAAGAATAGCTTCCTTTGTCCCCTTTTCCTTGCCTTTGTGGCTTACCAGTGAAGATGCACCTTGAAATGATTGATTCATTTTAACATTGATGGCATTATACAGCAACATGCTAAAAATCCCATACGGGTCTTTCAGGGTCAAAATTTAAAAAGTCTTCCATCCATGCTCTTCCATACATAGAGATACTGTCTATTTAACATATTGTATGATCACAGGTGCAATAATGAGGAGCATAAGGCCTACTTATAATCTAAGATTGGTTTGAACTCAGAGAGACCATGAATTGGCAAAGAAGATAACATTCTCTATACTATAGAAATTAAGGCAATCTTCAAAAGATTCAGAAGACATCACAGAGTGATTCTTATATGCAGTAGGTACAGGATACCATATCTACTGTTAGCATTATACAAGTTTATAATATGAACAAAATTGGGGTTTTTGGTGAAAGCCACATAAAACCACAAGGTTCAAGAGTAGCTGAAGTTATAGCAGGTTATAGTCCAGTGATGAGAAAAGAGACATACCTACCTTTCTCAGGGTAATTATTTATTCTTTTGAGAGAAGAGGTAAGACTGATGGCTCAAAAGGTTAAAATTAGTTTCTCAGAGATTTGAATTATATAACAAGCTCCTTTTTATACCTTACAGCTTACCCTCATGAATAAAGAAGATTTGTCAGCAACAAAAGGGATTCCAAGACCTAGTTTAGTAAAGAGGGAGGATCTCATGTCTCCAGTCATGATGTAAAGCAAAGGATAACCAGACTACAACCCACAGCTGCAGAGAAGCTAGCTAAGAAGAAGGACCCTAAGAGAGACACATAGATAGTCCGGCAAAGAAGAAATAGATGAGATCTACATGAGCAAACTGGTATTAATAGGGGTAATGGAGGGCAAGGAATGGGGAATGAGAACACAGGGAAATGGGATGGTCAAGCTGAAACAGAGACAGAATGGGAGAGCAAGGAAAGAGATACTATGATAAATGAAGACATCATGGGAATATGGAGAAACAGGGTGCTAGGAAAGTTCTCAGGAACCCACAAGGAAGATCTCACCTTAGAGTACTGGCAATAGTCAAGAGGGTGCCTAAGCTGGCCTACTCAGTGATTGGATGGTTAAATACTCTAACAATCATCAAAGAACCTTCATCCAGTGAGTCATGGAAGCAGATGAACAGATCCACAACCAGGTGCCAGGCCAATTTCCAGGTGTCCAATTGATGAGAGAGACAAGGAATTCTATGACCATGATGGAAAAAAGTACAGAGACAACTAGCCAAAGTAGTGGAAATGCATGAATAGTGGACCAACAGCTAAAGAGACCCCATGGTACTGGACTAGGCCCTCTTGAAAGGTGAGAAAGTTGTTTAGTTTGAATTGTTTAGGGGGAACCCAGGCAGTGGGATCAGGACCTGTCCCTAGTGCATTAGCCAGCTTTTTGGAGCCTAGTTCCTATGGTGACACACTTTGAGAAGCCTTGGTGCAGGGAGGAGGGGCTTGGACCTGCTTCAACTGAATGTACCATGCTCTGCTGACTCCCCATAGGAGACCTTGCCTTGGAGGAGGTAGGAATGGGAATGGGTTGGGTTGAAGGCTGGGAGGTGGGAGAAGGGAGGACAGGGAAATCTGTTGTTGGTATGTAAAATGAATAGAAATTTTCTCAATTAAAAAAAATCATAATGCCATTACATTATCTGGCATCTCTGGAAAATTCCCTTACAGGGCAATACTTCAATATGATGTGCCAAATGAATAACTGATGGGGAAAGGAAGATGAACAGAACTTCAAATTATATATACATATAGTTCTTGCTACAAGAAGATCCTAGTCTAACATTTTCAGAAAATACCATGCAAATTCACATACCTCACAAAAAAGTGTACTGACATCACATAATTAAAATTAAAACAACTCTTTATAAAAACAATTTTTCACTGATGAAACTTTTTCATTTGTAAGCATGCATTGCTATAATACAGGTATTGAGACATTTAAAGGTTTACAGAGATTTTCTTCATTGTGAATTGGTTCATGTAACAGAAAGCAAGCATGTACACTTGAAGTCAGAGAAATCCTTTTCAGTTGGCAGTATCATTTGTGAAGGTTTAGGAAATGCTGTTCTGCTGAGGAAATATGTCACTGTGGGTAGGATTTGATAAATTACATCCACACATCGTTTTCAATTCCCACTCTATGCTTCATTTTGCAGGCTAAGGATGTGAGCTCTCGATTTAGCTGCCATGTCTGATATTTGTTGCCATGCCACTAATATGGTGATACTGTATCCCTCTGGGGCCAAATAAAACTCATTATTAGTGAACATACACATTATATAACAAGAACAGAAAAGGAACTAATAAAAATCCATCACGTTTCACACCTGAATTAGTTATTTCGTATAATTAAGGAGTATAAAATCTAAAAATACTACACTGTTATATAAATTCATAGTGGAAGTGTTTAGCTCTGAAAAAAATGTTCCCTGAGTATCAAAAGTTAGGCTACACCTACAGTTGGGAGTGGAAGGTATCCTGGATATACACAATTGAGAGGAGAAAGATATCCTGGCTGTTGGGGTGTCAGGCTCTACCTGAAGCTGTGCAGGAAAGGTTTCCAGGATACCTACAGCTCTCAAAAAAAGAAAAGCAGTGAAAGGAAGCTGAATACCTAAAGCTGTGAGGAGATAGGAATACTGGCTGTTAGGAGGTCAGGCTAGTTCTGAACGTTTGTCCCAGTGTGGGATGGTTTACCTGAAGGATGTGGCAAACCTGCTCCTCTCCAAAAAAGAGCCATTACAGCTTAGCTGTGCTGCACACAGCTAAGAGAGATTTCCAGCAGAGATGTCCTTTGCTGCTCTGCTCCACTCCCTGAAGAAAATTTTCCAGCAGAGGTGTCCATTACTTCTCTGTTCCACTCCACTAGAGAGTTTCCCAGGAGTGATGTCCATTGCTTCTCTGTTCGAATCCACTAGGGAGTTTCCCAGCAGAGATTCTGCTCTGCTCTGGCAAAAGAAGATCTTCACCCAAATCTAATTCAAGAGATTTATATATGGGAGAGGAATCCAGAATAGTGGCTGCCTGTGTCAGTGTGAAAAAGGACAGCTGACATCTGAACAGACACAGGGCTTATATGGAGTTGATAGTGGTGGAGATTTCCAGGGAAAAGATTTTGAGGATAGGCATTGTTGGATTTCAGGCTCAAGCTCAGTTTGGGAAGCTTTCATGTGCAGTGATTGGTTGGTTTTGTGCTCAGGGATTGGTTGGTTTTTATGTCATGGATTGGTTGGCATTGTGCTCAGATGGTCAGAGGTAGAATGTATTTCTTTGGCTCTGGTTTCAGTGTAAAACTGAATTTTTCACTGGCTCTGGTTTTTATTTCCAGGTGTGTTTCTTTGACTGACCTTTTATCCTACACACAGGGCTTTATAAACTACTAAATTCAATTAATCCATGATTTTACAAGGGCAAACATTGTATAAATGGACATCATAATGCATGAACAGATTGCTGACATTGTCAAATAGTTTTTTACAAAAAGAACACCCTTGTGTAACTGAATGCAACTATTTTGGATAAGGATCTTACCAAATATTTTATAATAATAAGCCCTCAGTACTTTTTTGCAGGTACTCAAAGACTATTGTAATATGCAATGGCTTTAAGAGATTAACTGCACAGAAATAAAAATTTATTCATGTATAAAGATCAAAACTGTACAACACTGATTATATTTTTATGGTTTCTCTGCAGTATGACTATTTCTAATGGTTTTAAAGACTTTCTAATGGTTTTAAAGACTTTCTAATGGTTTTAAAGACTTCTACCTCAGTATTTTTGTTTGTTTTTAAAGGATACATTCATAGGATTCATTGCAATTTTTGTATTTAGCTAAAGACATTTAAGGTAGCTACCATAAATGCACCAAAGATGAATACATTCTGAATGTAAGTTTTCTTTTATATTATTCAATATAACAATTTTTTAATAAATAGAGTTTTCAAGATATCACTACTCAAATTCACCCAAGGGAAAAAATGACATGATTGTAGGCTATGATAGGCAAAACCGAAGGCTATTAGATAATTTAAGCTGCCTTATCCAATTTTTTATTTGTGGCACAATGACATTATAAGTTACCCAAACTATTGATCATATTTGAATGACTGGTGTAATAGTAAAACTTACCCTAAAGGTTTCTCTTTTAATCACCAGTAACCTCATATGACAAATTATTGGAATTATCAGTGATTTTTAAAAACTTAATTTATTCATAATAGACATACAGCCTCAGGCAGAAAAAAAACATTTAAAAGGTGTAAAGTAACAAGGACCTGAGTAAATGATGGGCACAAGAGTGGGGTTGTTTCCATTTTCCTGATATGAGTAGATTATATGGACCATGTCTTAATGTTCAACAATCTACCAGGATAAAAAATGATGCCTTCAATAATGCTTGGTTTACTAGAGCCATATTAAAGGTAGAAGGAAAAGTACTTACAACTCACAGAGAGACTTGTGTTTTCAGGAGTAGAAAAATGAGGATACAAAGTGAGGTCATGTTTGGGTGGGGTTGATTTGCCATGGGGCTATTTTGACAGACTGTGAGATCAGTGTTGTTGCCTGGCAACCCAAGTGGGATTCTCTCTGCCCATATCTTGGGACCAACAAGCAGGGAGTAGCTGAGAAGCAGTGTTTTCTTAGGACACTTTATTATCCAAAAGAAGTGGACCATAAAACTTTTATTGTACACAAAGTGGGAGGTGATTCTAATCAGTCTATGGCCAAAGCTTTGGACATTAACCTTGCACCTGGCACTATTACTTAATAAAGGGTACCTAAGGTGAGTGCACTGGCTTGGCCTGGACCCCATCCCTGGGCACCAGCCACTCCGGGGAAGACCTGCCCAACATGGCCCCAGGTTCTGGCCACCAGGCAGGTTCCCTTCTAGCCCGACCAGGAAGGATCCCCTTCTCCAAGACCCCTGACAGACCCTGCAATCTCCACGCCCATCTGCCCAAGACACCAGCCACTTCCTGAGACTTAGAGGCCGGCCCCCAGTTCCCATCCTGCCCCAGACTTCCCGTCTGGACAAGAGCATCCATCCTGCCCCACAGTTCCCATTTGGACAAGAGAGCTCCCATCTGGATAAGAGAGAGTGAGGCTTCCTGAATCTGTCAGCTCTGTCTGAACCAAGGGCACTGATAAGACCAAGATCGAACCAAAAGGAGATGGGCAGACATCAAGGCAGAAATACATACAACAAAATAAAGAGCAATACAGCATCACCAGAACCTAGCCCTCCTCCAACATCTAGACCTGAACATCAAAAATTGGAAGAAGCAGAAGAAAACAGCCTTATGAATGACATCATGAAGAAGGTAGAGGCTTGTATAGAGGAAAAGACAAAAAAATGGGAAGAACACTGTAAACAACTAGAGGAAAGGGCAAACAAATTAGAAGACAATAAAGTCCTGGAAGAAAACAATAAAGTACTGAAAGAAAATCAAGAAAAAGCAATGAAACAAATGAAGGAAACAGTCCAAGACCTGAAAAAGGAAATAGAAAAAATGAAGAAGACACAAACGGAGGGAATGCTGGAAATAGAAAACCTGAATAAACGATCAGGAACTTCAGATGCAAGTATAACCAACAGAATGCAAGAGATGGAAGAGAGGATCTCTGGCGTTGAAGATACAGTAGAAGAAATAGATTCATCAGTCAAAGAAAACACTAAAGCCAACAAAGTCATGAACCAAAATGTCCAAGAAATTTGGGACACCATGAAAAGACCAAACTACGAATAATAAAGGTGGAAGAAGGAGAAGAAAACCAACTCAAGGGCACAGAAAATATATTCCCAAGATCATAGAAGAAAACTTTCTCAACTTAAAGAAGGGCATGCCTATGAAGATACAAGAAGCCTATAGAACACCAAACAGACTAGACCCCTAAAAAAAGTCCCCTCGCCACATAATAATTAAACAACTAAAAGTACAGAATAAAAAAAGAATATTAAGAGCAGCAAAGGAAAAAGGCCAAGTGACTTATAAAGGCAAACCGATCAGAATAACACCCGATTTCTCAATGGAGACTTTGAAAGCCAGAAGGACCTGGACAGATGTAATGTAGACACTAAGAGACCATGGACGCCAGCCTAGACTAATATACCCAGCAAAACTTTCAATCATCATAGATGGAGTGAACAAGACATTCCAAGACAAAGCCAGATTTAAACAATACTTATCCACAAACCCAGCCCTACAGAAAGCACTAGAAGGAAAATTCCAACCTAAGGAAGTCAGATACACCCTTGAAAACATAGGCAACAGATAAAGCCACAGCAGTAAACCCCAACGTATAGAAGTACCCACACATCACCACCAAAAAATAACAGGAATGAACAATCACTGGTCATTAATTTCCCTCAATATCAATGGACTTAATTCACCTATAAAAAGACATAGGCTTACAGAATGGATACGAAAGCAGGACCCATCTTTCTGCTGCATACAAGAAACACATCTCAAATTCAAAGATAGACACTACCTAAAAATAAAAGGCTGGGAAAAGACTTTCCAATCAAACGGTCTTAAGAAACAAGCGGGTGTAGCCATCCTGATATCCAGCAAAATAGACTTCAAGCTAAAATCAATCAAAAGAGATCAAGAAGGGCATTACATACTCATCACAGGAAAGATCCACCAAGATGAAGTCTCAATTCTGAATATTTATGCCCCAAACACAAGGGCACCCACATATGTAAAAGAAACATTACTAAAGCTTAAATCACATATAAAACCCCACACATTAATAGTGGGAGACCTCAACACCCCACTTTCACCACTGGACAGATCTCCCAAATTGAAACTTAACAGAGAAATAAAGGACTTAACTGATGTCATGACTCAAATGGACTTAATCGATAGCTACAGAACATTCCATCCTAACAAAAAAGAATATACCTTCTTCTCAGCACCCCATGGAACCTTCTCTAAAATTGACCACATACTTGGCCACAAAACAAATCTAAACAGATACAAAACAATTGGAATAACCTCCTGTGTTCTATCAGACCACCATGGTCTAAAGTTGGATTTCAACAACAAAAACTACAGAAAACCTGCAATCTCATGGAAACTGAATAATACCCAACTGAATCACCAATGGGTTAAGGAAGAAATAAAGAAAGAAATTAAAGACTTCCTAGAGATCAATGAAAATGAAGACACCACATATCCAAATTTATGGGACAGTATGAAAGCAGTACTAAGAGGGAAATTCATAGCACTAAATGCCCACATAAATAAGTTGGAGAAATCTCAGACTAGAGACTTAACAGCATACCTGAAAGCTCTAGAACAAGAAGAAGCACAGTCTCCCAGGAAAAATAGATGCCAGGAAATTATCAAATTGAGAGCTGAAATCAATAAAATAGAAACAAAGAGAACAATACAAAAAATTAATGAAACAAGGAGTTGGTTCTTTGAGAAAATCAACAAGATAGACAAGCCCTTATCCAAACTAACCAAAAGACAGAGAGCATCCAAATCAACAAAATCAGAAATGAAAAGGGGGACATAACAACAGACATTGAGGAAATCCAGAGAATCATCAGGTCATACTTCAAAAACCTCTATTCGACAAAACTGGAAAACCTAAAAGAAATGGATAACTTTCTGGATAGGTACCACATACCTAAGTTAAATCAAGACCAGATAAACTATTTAAATAGTCCAATAACCCCTAACGAAATAGAAACAGTCATTAAAAGTCTCCCAACCAAAAAAAGCCCAGGACCAGATGGTTTCAGCGCAAAATTCTACCAGATCTTCAAAGAAGAGTTAATACCAATACTCTCTAAATTATTCCACACAATAGAAACAGAAGGAACATTACCAAACTCCTTCTACGAGGCTACAATTACCCTAATTCCTAAACCAAACAAGGATACAACAAAGAAAGAGAACTACAGACCGATCTCCCTCATGAACATTGATGCAAAAATACTCAATAAAATACTGGCAAACAGACTCCAAGAACACATCAAAACAATTATCCACCATGATCAAGTAGGATTCATTCCAGGGATGCAAGGGTGGTTCAACATGCAAAAGTCCGTCAATGTAATACACCATATAAACAAACTCAAAGAAAAAAACCATATGATCATCTCACTGGATGCAGAAAAGGCATTTGACAAAATCCAACACCCCTTCATGATAAAGGTATTGGAGCGATCAGGAATACAGGGAACATACCTAAACATAATAAAGGCAATTTACAGCAAGCCAACAGCCAACATCAAATTAAATGGAGAGAAACTCAAAGCAATTCCACTAAAATCAGGAACGAGGCAAGGTTGTCCACTCTCCCCATACTTATTCAATATAGTACTTGAAGTTCTAGCCAGAGCAATAAGACAACATAAGGAGATTAAGGGGATACAAATTGGAAAGGAAGAAGTCAAGCTTTCCCTATTTGCAGATGACATGATAGTATACTTGAGCGACCCCAAAGATTCCACCAAGGAACTGATACAGCTTATAAACACCTTCAGCAACATAGCAGGATACAAGATCAACTCAAAAAAATCAGTAGCCCTCCTATATACAATGGACAAAGAAGCGGAGAAGGAAATCAGAGATACATCACCCTTTACTATAGCCACAAATGACATAAAATACCTTGGGGTAACACTAACCAAGCAAGTGAAGGACCTATATGACAAGAACTTTAAGTCCCTGAAAAAAGAAATTGAAGAAGATGTCAGAAAATGGCAAGATCTCCCATGCTCATGGATAGGCAGGACTAACATAGTAAAAATGGCAATCTTACCAAAAGCAATCTACAGATTCAATGCAATCCCCATCAAAATACCAACACAATTCTTCACAGACCTGGAAAGAGTAATACTCAACTTCATATGGAAAAACAAAAAGCCCAGGATAGCCAAAGGAATCCTGTACAATAACACAACTTCTGGAGGCATCACGATCCCTGACTTCAAGCTCTACTATAGAGCTACAGTAATAAAAACAGCTTGGTACTGGCATAACAACCGACATGTGGACCAATGGAATCGAATTGAAGACCCTGACATTAATCCGCACACCTATGAACATATAATTTTTGACAAAGAAGCCAAAAGTGCACAATGGAAAAAAGAAAGCATCTTCAACAAATGGTGCTGGCAAAACTGGATATCAACATGTAGAAGGCTGCAAATAGATCCATATCTATCACCGTGCACAAAACTTAAGTCCAAGTGGATCAAGGACCTCAACATAAATCCAGCTACTCTGAACCTGCTAGAAGAGAAAGTAGGAAGTAGTCTTGAATGCATTGGCATAGGAGACTACTTCCTAAATAGAACACCAATAGCACAGACACTGAGAGAAACAATCAATCAATGGGACCTCTTGAAACTGAGAAGCTTTTGTAGAGCAAAGGATACGGTCAAAAAGGCAAAGCGACAGCCTACAGAATGGGAAAAGATCTTCACCAACCCCACATCTGACAGAGAACTGATATCCAGAATATATAAGGAATTCAAGAAATTAGACATCAAAATGCCCAACAGTCCAATTAAGAAATGGGCTATAGAACTAAACAGAGAATTCTCAACAGGGGAAACTCAAATGGCCGAAAGACATTTAAGGAATTGCTCAACATCCCTAATCATCAGGGAAATGCAAATCAAAACAACTCTGAGATACCACCTTACGCCTGTCAGAATGGCTAAGATCAAAAACACTGAAGACACCTTATGCTGGAGAGGATGTGGAGCTAGGGGAACTCTCCTCCACTGCTGGTGGGAATGCAAGCTTGTACAACCACTTTGGAAATCAATATGGCGCTTTCTTAGAAAATTGGGAATCAATCTCCCCCAAGATCCAGCTATACCACTCTTGGGCATATACCCAAGAAATGCTCAAGCACACCATAAGAGCACTTTTCAGCTATGTTCATATCAGCATTGTTTGTAATAGCCAGAACATGGAAACAACCCAGATGCCCTTCAACTGAAGAATGGATAAGCAAAATGTGGTACATATACACAATGGAATACTACTCAGCAGAGAAAAACAATGGCATCATGAGGTTTGCAGACAATGGATGGATCTAGAAAAAATCATCCTGAGTGAGGTAACCCAGACTCAGAAAGACAAACATGGTATGTACTCACTCATAGCAGGATACTAGACATGAAACAAGGATGACTTGTCTGCCTCTCACATCACCAGGGAGGCTACCTGGAAAACAGGACCCCAAGAAAGACACAGGGATCACCCAATGACAGAGAAATGGAATGAGATCTACATGAACAGCCTGGTCATGAGTGGGGGTAATGAAAGGCGAGGGTTGAGGGAAAGAGAGCTTGGGGGAGCGGGAGATCCCAGCTGGATCAACAATAGAGAAGGAGAACAAGGAATAGGAGACCATGGTAAATGAAGACCACATGAGAATAGGAAGAAGCAAAGTGCTAGAGAGGCCCACAGAAATCCACAATGATACCCACACAACAGACTGCTGGCAATGGTCGAGAGACAGCCCGAACTGACCTACTCTGGTGATGGGATGGCCAAACATCCTAATTGTTTTGCTAGAAACCTCATCCAACTACTGAGGGATCTGGATGCAGAGATCCATGACTAGGCCCCGGGTGGAGCTCGGGGAGTCCAATTAGCGAGAATGAGGAGGGTTTATATGAGCGAGAATTGTTGAGACCAAGGTTGGATAAAGCACAGGGACAAATAGCCAAATGAATGGAAACACATGAACTATGAACCAATGGCTGAGGGGTCCCCACTGGATCAGGCCCTCTGAATGGGTGAGACAGTTGATTGGCTTGATCTGTTTGGGAGGCATACAGGCAGTGGGACCAGAGCTTGTGCTCATTGCATGAGTTGGCTGTTTGAAATCTGGGGCCTATGCAGGATTGTTTGGCTCGGCCTGGGAGGAGGGGACTAGACCTACCTGGACTGAGTCTACCAGGTTGACCTCAGTCTGTGGGGAAGGCTTTGCCTGGAGGAGATGGGAATGGGGGGGTTTTGGGGGAACGTGAGGGGGATGGGAGGGGGGAGAACAAGGGAATCCGTGGCTGATATGTAGAACTGAATTGTATTGCAAAATAAATTAAAATAAATTAAAAAAATATATACATATTGAACACAAGAAATCAGATGAATTAAAAAAAATCCTCATCTGATAAAAGTCTAAAATCTAAAATATATATATTGAATAAAATATTTGGTAAAAAAAAAATTGTCAGCAGTATGTCCAATATTCACAATATACATATTGAAAACAAGAAAGCAAATAAATAAAAAAAATCTCATCTGATAAAAGTCTAATATCCCAAACAGTCATATTTTATATAATTAGATAAACACAATGGAAATTCTCATCGAAGAGAGGTCTAACATTCAAAATATAGATACTGAATACAAGAAACAAAAATGAAACAAAATTCTCACCTGACAAAGGTCTAATCTCCAAAATATATATTCTGAACATAAGAAATTAAAAAAAAATTCTCACCTGATAATGAACTATTATCCAAAATATACATATTGAACACAAGAAATCAAATATATATATATATATAACAAAGATTCTCATCTGATAAAGTTCTAACATCCAAAACAGACATATTGAACATAATTAGATAAATAAAGCAAAAATTCTCACCTGATAAAAGTCTAATATCCAAAATATACATATTGAACACAACAATTCAGATAAATAGAAAGAAAATTGTCATGTGAAAAAGGTCTAATATCAAAAATATGCATATTGAACACAAGAAACTAGAAAAATAAAGCCAAATTTCTTATTTAATGCATGTTTTACATCCAAAATATATGTGTAAAACACAGGATAACAGATAAATAAAACAAAAATTCTCATCCAATAAAGGTCTAATATCAAAATACACATATTGAAAACAAGAAATCAGGTAAATAAAAAAATTCTCATCTGATAAAATTCTTATACCTAAAATATACCTGTTGAATTCTACTTTTAGAAAAAAAACAAAAATTAAGAGTGGTAGGTCAAATATCCAAATATATGTATATTGAACACAAATCAGATACATATAATAAAAATTTTGATCTGATAAAGATCTATTAACCAAAATAGACATATTGAACATAATTAGATAAATAAAACAAAAATTCTCACCTCATCAGGTCAATTATCCAAAATATACATATTGAACACAAGAATTCACATAAATAAAACAAAAACTCTTATGTGATAAAGATCTAGTATCATAAACATACGTATTGAATACAAGAAATCAGGTAAATAAAACAAAAATTCTCACCTGTAAAGGTCTAATATCCAAAATAGACATAAAGAACACAAGAAAAAAAATTAAAAAATTCTCACCTGATAAATGGCATCATCCCAAATACACATATTGAAAATTAAAAAAAATCACATAAATAAAACAAAAATTCAGATCTTATCAGGTCCCATATCCAAAACAGACATATTGAACATAATTAGATAAATAAAATAAAAGATTTATCTCATGAAGGTCTAATACCCAAAATATGCATACTGAACACGAGAAGTTAAAAACAACAAAAATTCTCAACTGATAAAGGTCTGATATCAAAATTAGAAATCACATGAATAAAACAAAAATTCTCATCTGATAAGGTTCATTATCCAAAATATACATATTGAAAATTAGAAATCAGATATATAATACAAAATTCTCCATTGATAGAGGTCTAATATCCAAAATATTCATACTGAACATAATTAGATAAATAAAACAAAAATTTTCATCTCATAAATGTTTATTACTACAAATATACATATTGAAAAAAAGTAATTAATTAAAACAAAAATTTTCACCCTATAATGTACTGATATCAAAAATATCCACATTGAACACAAAAAATGAAATGTATAAAATAAATTCTTATCTGATAAAGGTCCAATATCCAAACTCTATATGTTGAACATTATTAGATTAATGAATCAAAAATTCTCATCTAATAAAAGTTTAATATCCAAAATATACATACTGAACACAAGAAAACAAACAAACAAAAAACCCAAAAATTCTTATCGGATAAAGTTCTAATATCCAAAATTAACAAATTGATCACAAGAAATCAGATAAATAAAGCAAAAATTCTCATTTGATAAAGGTCTAATATCAAAAATACACATACTGAACAAAAGAAATCGAAATTAACTAATAAAACGAAAATTCTCATCTGATAAAAGTCTAATATCCGGGCTGGAGAGATGGCTCAGAGGTTAAGAGCACTGGCTGTTCTTGTAGAGGTCCTGAGTTCAATTCCCAGCAACCACATGGTGGATCACAGCCATCTGTAAAGAGATCTGGTGCCCTCTTCTGGCCTGCAGGCATACATGCAGACAGAACACTGTATACATAATAAATAAATAAATCTTAAAAAAAAGGCTAATATCCAAAATGTCCATATTGAACCTGAGGAATCAGATAAATAAAGCAAAAATTCTCATCTGATATGAGTCTATTATCTGAAATATACATATTGAACATAATTGGATTAGTAAAACAAAAATTCTCTTGCGATAAAATTCTCATATCCTAAACATACATATTGATCACCAGAAGCTAAATAAAAAAAAATCTGATCAAGGTCTAATATCTAAAATATACATATTGAACATAATTAAATAAATAACAGAAAAAATCTCATCTGAAATAGGTCTAATATCCAAAATATACATATTTAAAACAAGAAATTAAATAAAACAAAAATTATCAATTGATAAAGGTCTAATATTCAAAATATACATACTGAACACAGTAAATCAGATAAATAAAATGAAAATTCTCATCTGATGAAGGTCTAATATAAAAATTATATATGTAAACACCAGAAATTAAGTAAAAGAAAAATTCTCACCTAAAAAAGAACTTATGTCTAAAATATGCATAATGAACACAAGAAATGAAATACATATGACACAAATTCTCTTCTGATCAAGGTATAATATCCAAAAAATACATATTGAACATAAGTAGATAAATAAAACAAAAATTTTCACCTGATAAATGTCTAATATCCAAAATATACATACTGAACACGGGAAATTAAATAAAACAAAAATTCTCACTTGAAAGAGGTCTAATATCCCAAATATACATATTGAAAACAAGAAATCAAATAAATAAAACAAAATTTCTCATCTGATAGAGGTCCAATATTCCAAATATACACATTGAACCCAAGAAATCATATAAATAAAACAAAAATTCCCACCTGATAAATGTCCAATATCCAAAATATACATATTGAACACAATAAACTAGAAAATAAAAATTATCAGCCGTAGGTCTAATATCCGCAATATATATAATGAAAACAAGAAATAAGATAAATAAAACAATTCTGATGTGATAAAGGTCTAATACTGAAATATACATATTGAACACGAGAAATGAAATAAAATAAAAAATTCCCACCTGATAAAGGGCAGTATGCAAAATATACATATTGAACACTAGAAATCAGGTAAATAACACAAAATTCTCATTTGATATAGGTCGAATAATCAGAATATACATATTGAACACAAGAAATCAGATACATAAAACAAAAATTCTGATATGATAAAGGTCCTAAATCCAAAACAGACATATTGAACATATTTAGATAAATAAATGAACAATTCTCATTTCATGAAGGTTTAATACCCAAAATATACATACTGAACACAAGAAATTATATAAAACAAAAATTCTCATTAAATAAAGGTCTAATGTCAAATATATACATATTGAACAATAGAATTTAAATAAAACCAAAATTCTCACGTGATAAAGGTCATTATCTAAATTATACATATTGAAAATTAGAAATCAGGTAAATAATACAAAAATTCTCACCTAATAAATGTGTAATATCCAAAATATACATATTGAACATAAGAAATCAGATAAATAAAAGAAAAATTCTAATCTGATAAAGGTCTAATATCCAAAATATGCATATTGAACACAAGAAATCAGATAAATAATACAAAAATTCTCACCTGATAAAGGTCATTATTCATAATATGTTGAAAACCTGTTGAAAACTAGAAGTCAAATAAATAATACAAAATTTACCATCTGATATAGGCCTAATATCAAAAATATACTTATTAAATATAATTAGATAAAGAAAAGAAAAATTCTCATCTCATAAATGACTACATACTAAAATATACTTTTGAACACAAGAAATAAAATGAAACAAAAATTATCACCATATAAAGAACTGATATAAAAATATACATATTGAACGAAAGAAATCAAATAAATAAAACAGAAATTCTGATCTGAAAAAGGTCAAGTATTCAAAATATACATACTGAACACAATAAATTAGAAAAGAAGAAATATTATCAGCAGTTGGTCTAATATCCAAAATATACTTATTGAACTCTAGAAATAAGATGAATAATATAAATATTCTCATCTGATAAAGGTCTAATATTGAAAATTGACATAGTGAAGATAATTGGAAGAATAAAACAAAAATTATCATCTAATTAAAGCCTAATATCCAAAATATACAAACGGAAGACAAAAAATCAAATAAATAAAATGAAAATTCTCATCTGATAAAGGTCTGAAATCAAAAACATGTATACTGAACATAAGAAATTAGATAAATAAAACAAAAATTCTCATCTGCTAAAAGTCTAATATCCAAAATATACATTTTGAAGACAAGTATTCATATAAATAAAAAAATTCTCATCTGATAAAAGTCTAATATCCAAAATAAACATATTAAACACAAGACAGCAGTAAAACAGACAAAAATTCCCATTGGATAAAAGTTTAGTATCAATAACAGGCATATTGAACACAAGATATTAGATAAATAAAACAAAAATTCTCTTCTGATAAAGGTCTAATCCAAAACATTCATATTGAACATAAGAAATCAGATAAACAAAACAAAAACTCTCATCTGATAAATGTCTACTATACAAAATATACATATTGAACATAATTAGATAAATAACACAAAAATTCTCATCTGATAAAGGTCTAATATCGAAAATATTTAATTTAATATTTAACACAAGAAATTAAGTAAAACATAAATTACCAGCTGATAATGTCCAATATCCAAAATATACATATTGAACACAGTAAATTAGAAAAAAAGAAAAATTGTCAGCGTTAAGTCTGATATCCAAAATATACATAGAGAACAAAAAAAAAGAGAAATAAAACAAAATTTTGATCTGATAAGTCTTTTATCCAAAACAGACATATTGAACATAACTAGATACATAAAAGAAATATTCTCATCTGATGAAGGTCTAATATTCAAAATAGACATATTGAACAGAAGAAATTAAATAAAACAAAAATTCTCACCTGATAAAGGTCAGTATCCAAAATATGCATATTAAACACTAAAAAACATAAATAATGCAAAAATTCTCAATGTATAAATGTTTAATATCCAAAACATACACATTGAACATATGAAATCAGATAAATAAAACAAAATTCTCATCTGACAAAGGTCTAATATCAAAAATATGCATATTAAAAATAAGATATCAGACAAATAACACAAAAGTTCTAATCTGATAAAGGTCTAATATTCAAAGTGTACATATTGTACACAATAAATTAGAAAATACCAAAAATTATCAGTGGTAGGTCTAATGTCCAAAATATATTCATTGAACTCTTGAAATCACATAAATAAAACAAAAATTCTCATCTGATAAAGGTCTAATATTGAAAATTGACATATTGAACATAATTGGATAAATAACAAAAAAATTCTTATCTAGTAAATGTCTAATATCCAAAATATACATATTGAACAGAAGAAATCCAAAAAAGAAAACAAAATTCTCATGTGATGAAAAATCTCTTCTGATAAAGGTCAAATATCTAAAATATACATACTGAACACAAGATATCTGGTAAAGAAAATAGAAGGTTTAATTTCCAAAATATTCATAATTGAACCCAAGAAACCAAAGAAATAAAACAAAAGTTCTCATCAGATTAATGTTCTAATATCAAAAATATATATACTGAACACAAGAAATCAGAGAAATAAAACAAAAATTCTCATCTGATGAAGATCTAATACCAAAAAAATATACATATTGAACACAAGAAATTGAATAAAAAAATTCTCACCAGTAAAGTACTAATATCCAAAATGTACATATTGAACACAAGAAACCAGATAAATAAAACAAAAATTGTCACCTGATAAAGGTCCAACATCCAAAATATACTAATTGAACAAAATAAACTAGAATAAACAGAAATTGTCATGGGTAAAGATCTAATATACAAAATATATCTATTGAACACAAGAAGTCAGATAAATAAAACAAAATTCTGACCTGATGAAAGACTATTATACAAAATACACATATTGAACACAAGAAAACAGAGAAACAAAACAAAAATTCTCAAGCAATAAAGGTCTAATATCCAACATATACATAATGAACACAAGAAATAGTATAAATAAAACAAAAATTCTCATCTGACCAAGGTCTGATATGCAAATATAGACGTTGAACCCAAGAAATCATGAAAAAAAAATTCTCAACTGATAAAGCTCTAACTCCAAAAATATTCATATTGAACAGAGGATATTAAATAAAATAAAAATCCTCACCTTATAAAGGTCTAATATCCAAAATATACATACTGAAAACAAGAAATTAAAATAAACAAAAATTCTCAAATGATAAAATGTGATGTCCAAAATATACCTATTGAATACAAGAAATCAGATAAATAAAACAAAAATTTTCAACTGATAAAGGTCTAATATCTAAAATACATATTGAACACAATATGTCATGGATAGGCAGGATTAACATAGTAAAAATGGCAATCTTACCAAAAGCAATCTACAGATTCAATGCAATCCCTCATCAAAATACCAACACAATTCTTCACAGACCTGGAAAAAAATAATACTCAAATTCATATGGAAAAAACAAAAAAACCCAAGATACCCAAAGGAATCCTGTACAATAAAACAACCTCTGGAGGCATAATGATCCCTGACCTCAAGCTCTAATATAG
Source organism: Peromyscus californicus insignis (assembly GCF_007827085.1). Lineage (NCBI taxonomy): Eukaryota > Metazoa > Chordata > Mammalia > Rodentia > Cricetidae > Peromyscus > Peromyscus californicus. Next base: position 54,042 of record NW_026294398.1, on the reverse strand, counting down.
AGCGACACTAACAGAAACAGCTTGGTACTGGCATAATAACCAACATGTGGACCAACGGAATCGAATTGAAGACCCTGACATTAATCCACACACCTATGAACATATAATTTTTGACAAAGAAGCCAAAACTGTACATGGAAAAAAGAAAGCATCTTCAACAAATGGTGCTGACGTAACTGGATGTCAACATGTAGAAAGCTGCAAATAAATCCATATCTGTCACCGTGCACAAAACTTAAGTCCAAGTGGATCAAAGACTTCAACATAAATCCAGCTACTCTGAACCTGCTTGAAGAGAAAGTAGGAAGTAGTTTGGAATGCATTGGCATAGGAGATCACTTCCTAAATATAACACCAGTAGCACAGACACTGAGAGAAACAATTAGTAAATGGGACCTCTTGAAACGGAGAAGCTTTTGTAGGGCAAAGGACATGGTCAATAAGACAAAATGACAGCCTACAGAATGGGAAAAGATCTTCACCAACCCCACATCTGACAGATATTAGACTTTTATTAGCTGAGAATTTTTGTTTTATTTTATTTCTTGTGTTCAAGAACTATATGTTTGATATTTGATATTTATCACATGAGAATTTCATCTTCTTTTTATGATTTCTTGTGTTGAATATGTATATTGTTGATATTACTCCTTTATCAGATGAGAATTTTAGTTTTATTTTTCTGATTATGTTTAATATATGTATTCTTGGTATTAAACTTTTATTAGATTGGAATTCTTGTTTTATTTAATTTCTTGTGTTCAATAATGATATTGTTGATATTAGACCTTTATCAGATGAGAATTTTTGTTTTATTAACTGACTTTTGGTGTTCAATGTGTTTTTTTTGGTTATTAAACCATTAACAAGTGAGAATTTTAGTTTTATTTATCTATTTTCTTGTCATCAATGTGTATATTTTGAATATTACAACTTTAACTGCAGAGAATTTTTCTTTTCTTTAGTTTTTTGTGTTCAATAAGTATATTTCTGATATTTGACTTTTATCTCATGAGAACTTTGTCCTGTTTATGATTTCCTATGTTCAATATGTACATTTTAGATATTAGACATTTTTCAGATGAGAATTTTTGTATGGTTTACCTGAATTCTTGTGTTCAGTGTATTGTTTTATATTTGACCTATATCAGATGAGAATTTTTATTTTATTTAATTTCTTATGTTAAGAACTATATTTTAGTTATTAGACATTTAACAGATGAGAATTTTGGTTTCATTTGAATTCTTGTGTTCAATATATATATTTTGAATGTTAGACTTTTACCAGATAAATTTTTCTGTTTTATTTAATCTCCTATGTTCAATATATGTTATAGTTATTAGACTTTTATCAGAAGAGAATTTTTTCATTTTCCTAATTATGTTCTATATGTATATTTTTGATCTTAGACCTTTATAAGATGAAATTTTTTGATTTATTTAACTTATTTCTTGAGTTCAACATGTATATTTTGGATATTAGTCCTTTTCAAAAGAGGAATTTTTGGTTATTTATCTTATTTCTTGTGTTCAATAAGTATATTGTTCGATATTAGAACTTTTTCAGATGAAAAATTTTTGTTTTATTTATCTAACTATATTCAATATGTATATTTTGGATATTAAACCTTTATAAGTTATTAGACTTTTATGAGATGAGAATTTTTGTTTTATTTATCTAACTTTGTTCAATATTTATATTTTGGATATTAGACCTTTTTCAGATGAAAATTTTTGTTTTATTTATCTGATTTCTTGGGTTTCAATATGTATTAGACCTTAATCAGATGAGATTTTTTTGAAATTTCTTGTATTTCATATGTATATTTTGCATAATAGACTTTTATCAGATGAATGTTTTGTTTTGTTTATCTAATTATGTTCCATATGTATATTTTGGATATTACACCTTTATCAGAAGAGAAAATTTGTTTTATTTATGTGATTTCTTTGGATCAGTATGTATATTTTGGATATTCGACATTTATCTGATGAGAATTTTTGTTTTATTTAATTTCTTGTCTCCAATAAATAAATTTTTGATATTAGACTTTCATCACATGAGAATATTTGTTTTGCTTTATGATTTCTTGTGTTCAGTATGTATATTTTTGATATTAGACCTTAATCAGTTGAGAATTTGTTTTGTTGATCTGATTTTCGGGGTGGGAGTGGTAATTTTTTTTAATTTTTTAATAATTAATTTAATTTTTCATATCAGCCAAGGATTCCTCTGTCCTCCCTCCTCCCACTCCTTCCCCCCCCCCCCAATCCATGCCCCGTTCCCACCTAATCCAAGACAAGGTCCTCCCCTGGGGATTCAACTCAGCCTGGTAGATTCACAGTTGAGGCAGTTCCAGTCACCTCCTTCCTTCACCCAGGCTGAACAAATTCCCAGCATAGACCCTAGGTTCCAAAAAGCCAGCTCATGTACTAAGGACAGGTCCCGGTCCCACTGCCTGGGTGCCCTCCTAAATATTTCAAGCTAATCAACTGTCTCACTTATCCAGAGGGCCTAGTCCAGTTCCAAGGGGGTTCCTCAGCTATTCGTTCATAGTTCATATGCTTCCACTAGTTTGGCTATTTGTCCCTGTGCTTTTTCCAATCATGGTCTCCATATCTCTTGCTCATAGAATCCCTCTTCTCTCTCACTGATTGGACTCCTGGAGCTCCACCTGAAGTTTGGCCATGGATCTCTGCATCTGCTTCCATCAGTCACTGGATGGGAGTTCTATCATGACAGGGTGGTTGGCCATCCAATCACCAGAGTAAGTCTGCTCGGGCACTCTCTCTACTAGTCTATTGTGGAGATATCTTTGTGGATTTCTGGGGACCTCTCTAGCACTCTGCTTCTTCCTATTCCCATTGGGTCTTCATTTATCATGGTGTCTCTTTCCTTATTTTCCCTCTCTGTTCTTGATCCAGCTGGGATCTCCCACTCTTCTAAGCTCTCTTTTTTCAGACCCTTGCCCTCCATTTCCCTCCCCTCATACTCAGTTTATTCATGTAGATCTCATCCATTTCTCTGTTGTTGGGTGATCCCTGTGTCTTTCTTAGGGTTCTCTTTACTAGGTTGCCTCCCTGAAGTGGTGAGTTGCAGTCTGGTTATCCTTTGCTTTACATCTAGTTTCCACTTATGAGTGAGTACATACATGTACTCAAGGAATGCTCAATCGTACCACAAGGACACATCTGCAACTATGTTCATAGCAGTATTATTTGTAATAGCCAGAACATGGAAACAATCTAGTTGCCCTTCAACTGAAGAATGGATAAAGAAAATGTGGTGCATATACACAACGGAGTACTACTCAGCAGAGAAAAACAATGACATCATGAGGTTTGCAGGCAAATGGATGGAAATAAAAAAAAACATCCTGAGTGAGGTAACCCAGACTCAGAAAGACAAATATGTTTTTCTGATTTCTTGTGTTCAAAATGTATATTTTGGATATTACTCCTTTATCAGGTGAGAACTTTTGTTTTATTTATCTGATTTCTAGTGTTCAATAAGTATATTTTGCATATTGGACCTTTACCAATGAGAATGTTTGTTTTTTCTAATTTCTTGTGTTCAATATGTATATATTATAAGTTAGACTTTTAATAGATGAGAATTTTGTTTTATTTATCTAAGTATTTCAATATGTAAATTTTAGATATTAGACCATTATCAGATGAGAATTTTTGTTTTGTTTTATTGATTTCTTTTTTACAATATATATATTTTGTATATTAGACCTTAATTAGGTGACAATTTTTGTTTTATTTATCTAATTTCTTGTATTCAATATGTATATTTTGGATATTAGACCTTTTTTATGAGAATTTTTGTTTTATTTATATGATTCCTTCTGTTCAATATGTATATTTTGTATATTAGACCTACCACTGAGAATTTTGTTGTTTCTAATTTTTTTATTTCAATATGTATATCTTAGATATTAGAAATTTATCATATGAGAATTTTTGTTTTATTTATTTTCTTGTGTTCAATATGTATACTTCAGATATTAGACCTTTATCAGTTGAGAAGTTTTGTTTTATTTATCTGATTTCGTGTTTTTGGTATGTAAATTTTGGATATCACAGTTTTATCATTTGAAAATTTTTGTTTTATTTAATTTCTTGTGTTCAGTATGTATATTTTGTATATTAGACCTTTATTAGGTGAGAATTTTTGTGTTATTTAATTTCCTGTGTTCAATATGGATATTTTTAGAGTTAGACCTTTATCAGTTGAGAATTTTTGTTTTATTAATCTGATTTCTTGGGATCTATGTGTATATTTTTATATCAGACTCCCATCAGATGAGAATTTTTGTTTTATGTATCCTATTTCTTCTGTTAAATATGTATATTTTTTATATCAGACCTTTATCATATGACAATTTTTGTTTTGTTTTTTGTTTTATTGTGTTCAATATGTATATTTTGTTTATTAGACTTTTATCATGAGAGAATTTTTGTTTTATATATCTGATTTTCTCTGTTTAATACAGGGATTTTGCATATTAAAACTTTACCCATGACAATTTTTGTTTATTCTATTTTATAGGTTGCAATAATAATATTTTGGATATTAGACCTGTATTAGGTGAAAATTTATGTTTTATTTATCTGATTTCTTGTATTCTATATGCATATTTTGGATATTAGGAATTTTCTGGTGAGAATTTTTGTTTTAACTAATTTCTTGTGTTCAATAAGTATATTTTTGATATTAGACCATTATCTGATGAGAATTTTTTTTATTTATCTGATATTTTCTGTTCAGTGTGTAAATTTTGGATATTAGACCTTAAGCTGATGAGAGCTTTTGTTTTGTTTAATTTCTTGTGTTCAATAAGTATATTTTGGATATTAGACCTACTGGTGAGAATTTTTTTTGTTCTAATTTCATGAATTCTGAATGTATATTTTAATACAGACTTTTATCAGATGAGAATTTTTGTTCTATATGCTTTATATCTTGTGTTCAATATGCATATTTTGGATATTCTTTATCAGGTAGGAATTTTTATTTAAAAAATTTCTTGTATTCAGTATGTATATTTTGGATATTAGATCTTTATCAGATGAGAATTTTTGTTTTATTCATCTAATTATTTTCAATATGGACATTTTTGATATTAGACCTTTATCAGTCCAGAATTTTTGTTTTATTTATTTTCTTGTGTTCAGTAAGTGTATTTTTCGTATTTGACATTTATCACGTAAGAATCTTGTTTGGTTTTTCTGATTTCTTGTGTTCAACATGTATATTTTGAATATTAAACCTTTGTCAGGTTTGAATTTTGTTTTTTTTTTAATGTGATTTCTCATGTGCAATATTTATATTTTTGATATTAGAATTTTACTGGTGAGAATTTTTGTTTTATCTAATTTTTTGTGTTCCACATGCATATTTTAGATATTTCACCTTTATTAGATGAGAATTTTTGTTTTATTCATATGATATCTTGTGTTCAATATGTATATTTTTCATATTTGACTTTTATGAACTGAGAATTTTTTAATTTATCTGATTTCTCATGTTCAATATGTATATTTTTTATATTAAACCTTTATCTAATGAGAAATTTTGTTTTATTTATTTGATTTCTTGGGCTCAATGTGCATATTTTGGATATTAGTCCTTTACCAAATGAGAAATTTCATTTTATTATCTGATTTCTTGTGTTCAGTAGGTATATTTTTGATATTAGTCCTTTATCAGGTAAGAATTTTTGTTTTGTTTTCCTGATTTCTTTTTTTGGGGGTGGTAGGGTTTTTTTATTTTATTTTATAATTAATTTAATTTTACATATCAGCCATGGATTCCCCTGTCTTCCCTTCTTCTACCACCACCACCACCCTGCACTTCCCCCCCAGTAATCCCCACATTCCCACCTCCATGGCAAGGTCTCTCTTGGGGATTCAACTCAGCCTGGTAGATTCAGTTGAGGAAGTTCCAGTCGGCTCCTCCCTACACCAAGGCTGAACAAAGTGTCTCAGCATAGCCCCCAGGTTCCAAAAAGAAAGCTCATGCACTAAGGACAAGTCCTGGTCCCACAATCTGGGGTCCTTCTTAACAGTTCAAGCTAATCAGCTTTCTCACTTATCCAGAGGGCCTAGTCCAGTTCCAAGGGGGTTCCTCAGTTATTGGTTCATAGTTCATATGCTTCCACAGGTTCAGCTATTTGTCCCTGTGCTTTTTCCAATCATGGTCTGCATATCTCTTGCTCATAGAATCCCTCTACTCTCTCACTGATTGGTCTCCTGGAGCTCCACCTGAGTTTGGCCATGGATCTCTGCATCTGCTTCCATCAGTCACTGGATGAGAGTTCTATCATGACAGTTAGGGTGGCCAGCCATCCAATCACCAGAGTAGGTAGGTCAGTTTAGGCTTTCTTTCAACCATTGCCAGTAGTCTATTGTGGAGATATCTTTGTGGATTTCTGGGGACCTTTCTAGCACTCTGCTTCTTCCCATTCCCCTGGTGTGTTCATTTATCATGGTATCTCCCTTCCCATTCTCCCACTCTGCTCCAGATTCAACTGGGACCTCCCACTTCCCTAAGCTCTCTTTCCCCCGAATCTTGCCCTCCATTACTCCTGTTCAGAGTATCTCAGAGTCATTTTTATTTACATTTCCCTGATGATTAAGGATGTTGACCAGTTCCTTAAATGTCTTTCAGCCATTTGAATTTCTTCTGTTGAGAATTCTCTGTTTAGTTCTATAACCCATTTTTTTAATTGGACTATTGGACATTTTTGATGTCTAATTTCTTGAGTTCTTTATATATTCTGGATATCAGCCCTCTGTCATATGTGGGGCTGATGAAGATCTTTTCTCATTCTGTAGGCTGCTGTTTTTATCTTATTGACTGTGTCCTTTGCCTTTCAGAAGTTTCTCAGTTTCAGGAGGTCCCATTTATTAGTTATCACTCTCAGTGTCTGTGCTACTGGTGTTATATTTAGGAACTAGAATCCTGTTCCAATGAATTCAAGACTACTTCCTACTTTCTCTTCTATCAGGTTCTGTGTAACTGGATTTATGTTGAGGTCTTCAAGCCACTTGGACTTGAGCTTTGTGCATGGCGACATATATGGTTCTATTTGCAGTCTTCTACATATTGATATGCAGTTATGCCAACACCATTTGTTGAAGATGCCTTCTCTTTTCCACTGTATAGTTCTGGCCTCTTTGTCAAAAATGAGGTGATGATAGGCGTGTGGATTAATGTCAGGGCCTGCAAATAGGGAAAGCTTGACTTCTTCCTTTCGAATTTGTATCCCCTTGATCTCCTCTTGTTGTCTTATTGCTCTAGCTAGAACTTCAAGTACTATGTTGAGTAAGTATGATAAGAGTGAACAGCCTTGTCTTATTACTGATCTTAGTGAAATCACTTATAGTTTCCCTCCATTTAATTTTATGTTGTCTGTCAGCTTGCTGTAAATTGCCTTTATTATGTTTAGGTATGTTCCCTGTATTCCTGATCTCTCCAAGACCTTTATCATGAAGGGGTGTTGGATTTTGTCAAAGGCATTTTCAGCATCTATTGAGGTGATCATGTGAATTTTTTCTTTCAGTTTGTTTACATGGTGTATTAAATTGACAGATTTTCATATGTTGAACAATCCTTGCATCACAGGGATAAAGTCGACTTGATCATTGTGGATAATGTTTTGATTTGTTATTGTATTCAGACTGCCAGTATTTTATTGGATATTTTTGCATCAATGTTCATGAGGGAGATTGTTCTGTAATTCTCATTCTTTTTTGCATCTTTGTGTGATTTGGGAATCAACATAACTGTACCCTCATAAAAAGTCTGGTAATGTCCTTTCTGTTTTTATTGTGTGGAACAATTTGATGAGTATTGGCATTAGCTCTTCTTTGAAAATCTGGTAGAATTCTGTGCTGAAACCATGTGGCCCTTTGCAGTATGATCTTATGATGCTCCATATTTTCTTATTTTCTGTTGTTATAAACTATTTTCATTTTTGATTTTGTTAATCTGGACATTTTCTCTCTCTCTGCTTGCACGGGGGGGGGTTTGTCTATCTTCTTAATTTTTCTCAAATAACTAACTCTTTCTTTGAATGATTTTTGTATTGTTCTTATTGGTTCTCCTTTATTGATTTTAGCCCTCAATTTGATAATTTTCTGACATCTATTCTTCAAGGCTGAATTTTCTTTTTGTTGTAGAGTTTTCAGATGTGCTGTTAAGTCACTAGTGTGAGATTTTTCTAATTTCTCTATGTAGGCATCTAGTTTTACAAACTTTCCTCTTACTAGTGCTTTCATAGTGTAATATAAGTTTGGGTTCATTATGCAATCCTTTTAATTGAACTTTAGGAAGTCTTCAATTTTTTTCTCTATTTCTTCCTTCACCCATTGGTAATTCAGTTGACGTTTATTTAGTTTCCATTATTGTGTATGATTTCTGTGGTTTGTGTTGTTGTTGAATTCTAACATTAAGCCATGCTTTTCAATATATTTTCTGTGCCTTTGAGCTGGTATTCTTCTTCTTGTATCCCTATTATTCTTAAGTTTTGTCTTTTCATTGTGTCCCACATTTCCTGGATGTTTTTGTTATGACTTTGTTGACTTGAATGTTTTCTTTGGCTGAAAAAAAATTTCTCTATTATATCTTCAAAGCCAGAGATTCTCTCTTCCATCTCTTGCATTCTGTTGGTGATGTTTGCTTCTGTAGTTCCTGTTCATTTACTCAGAATTTCCATTTCCAATATTCCCTCAGTTTATTTCTTCTTTATTGCCTTTATTTCAATTTTCAAATTTTGAACCGTTTCCTTTAGTATTAAAGATAGAATTACTTACTTTCACCCAAGGAGAAAGTGACTTAATTTTTGGCTATGATAGGCAACACCAAATATATGAGAAAATTTAAGTTTCTTTATGTGGGCTTGTAGAATTCTAGTTTTGTCCATATCCAGGCTTATGATATTACTGCATAATTTATTTAAGGAGTAATGACACTATGAGCTATTGATCATATTCTGGTCACTGATATACTAGTCAATATTACCCTACATATTATTATTTAATCACCAAAAACCTTATATGACAAACAAATCCCTGAAATTATCAAAGATTTCAATAGTTAATTCATTCATATTGAGCATTTGGCTACAGGTGGAAGAATATAATTTATAAGGTGTATAGTGACAAGGGCCTGAGTAAGTCAGGAACACAATTGTGGGGTTGTCTCCATTCTTGTTTTATGAGATCTGTAGTATACGGAACATGTCTTAATTGTCATTGATTTACAGGGATGGCATAATGATGTCTCCAATACAGATTTGACTTACTGCAATCATATTGGTTCCCTGTAAGGTTGAAGAAGAAAAATCATTAAAACACTCAGATACTTGTGTCCTTAAGAGAAGGAAAATGAGGATACAAAGTAAGGTTGTGATTGGGTGTGGTTGATTTACCATGAGGCAATTTTGACAGACAGTGCGATCATTATGGTTTCCTGGCAACTCCAGTCTGGGATTCTTAGGAGCAACAAGTAGAGAATAGCTTTGATATGGTGTTTTCTTTGGAGTTTTTGCTATATAAAATAAGTGTCCTGTAGAAATTTAATGTCCACAAAGGTGGGAGGTGATCCTCGCAAACTGTCCACGGCCAAAGCCTTGACATTAGCCTTGAACCTGGAACTAATACTTAGTCATGGGTACCTAATCTCAAGGAATACAGTCTGAGCAAATGATGTTCAAAGACATTTCCTAGTGGATGTCCTCTTACCTAACAAACAAAGCATGGATTAAAAAATTACTGCCACAGAGGTACCCACCATAGGTAGAGTTTTCCATTGTTTCCTTCCTTCTGCAAGGTTTTGAGCCTTGCTGGAGGAAGTGTGTCACTGTGGGGGTAGGCTTTGAGGTCTCTTTTGATGCAGCTCACTCAGTGTGGTAGATAGTTGACTTCCTGTTGCCTCCAAGACATAGTACTCTCAGCTTCCACTCAACACCATATCTGTCTGCAGGCTGGCATGCTCCCCACCATGATAGAAAATGTAAGTAAGACTTTCCAATCAAATGTGTTCTTCATAAGAGTTGCCATGGTTGTGGTATCTCTTCACAATAATAGAAACCCTAAGACTGCTACAGTGCATTTCCATTCAATAGATACCCTAAGACTGCTACAGTATATTTCCATTGTATAAATGTAAAATTTATATTCTTTTCTGTTAAACTCCATGATAATTTTGTGAACACAGAAGTGTCATATAGCAGATGATGGAATCAGTGATGTGTGCTTCATCAATGCATGTTAAGTTCTCTGATATGCATCTTTGCCAGCCTTAAAATGCCCATATGAAAATGGTAATCTTCAGACCCACCCATCTTGGCCCCAGGTTCTGGCCATGAGGTGGGCCCCTGCAGGAAGGTCCCCCTTCTACAAGACCCTTGGTAGACACTGAAATCTACACTCTCTGCCACCACATCCACAGCCTGAGACCCTTGCCACTTCCTGAGACTTAGAGACCAGTCCCCAGCTCCCATCCAGCCCAGACCTCCCATCCGGACCAGAGGTAAGTGCCTGGGATCATATCCAGGGATGCCTGCCCCTAGGTCCCATCCCTGGGTAACAGCCATTCCTAGGGAAGACCCTCCCAACTTGGCCCCAGTTTCTGGCACAAGGCAAGTCTCCACTTCTCCAAAAACCTCTGGCAGGCCCTGCAATCTACACACCCTGCCCCCACACTCATCCACCTGAGAACCCCCCCCCCACTTCCTGAGAATTGGAGACCAGCCACCAGCTCCCATCCAGCCTGGGACTCCCATCTGGACCAGAGGTGAGTTCCTGGGATCATACCTTGTGAGGCCTGCCCCTAGGTCCCATCCCTGGGCACCAGCCATTCCTGGGGAAGACCCACCCAATTTGGCCCCAGGTTCTGGCCATTAGGTGGGTCCCCATGGGAAGGTTCCCCTTCTCCAAGACCCCCTGGAAACCCTGTAATCTACACACCCTACTCCCACACCCATCTACCTGTTACCAATCCTCACCCCACCCCTGACACTTCCTGAGAATTAGTGACCAGCCCCCAGCTGCCATCTGGCCCAGAGACCTCTCATCAGGCCCAGAGAGCTCCCATCTAGCCCAGAGAGCTCCCACCCAGCCCAGAGAAAGAGAGAGCTCTCATTGGACAAAGAGCCATCATTGGACCAAGAGTAAACTCAGGAGACAGGGAATCTGCCAGCCCTGATTAGACCAAGAGTGGCTTTCTGAGAAACAGAATCTGCCACCTCTCATTGGAACAAGGGAGGCTTCCTGAAATGCCGAGTCTGTCAGCTCTGTCTGGACCAGGAGCACTGATAAGACCAAGAACAAAAGCATGAGGAGATGGGCAGACATCAAGGCAGAAGTACATACAACAAAATAAAGAACAATACAGCATCACCAGAACCTAGCTCTCCTCCAACAGCAAGACATGAGCATCACGAAATGGAAGAAGCAGAAGAAAGCAACCTTAAGAATAACATCCTGAAGATGCTAGAGACTTTTAAAGAAGAAACGAAAAATGAAGTTGAGGAAGAGACAAACAAAAAAGTGGAAGAAGTTGATAAAGAACATGAAAAGTCAAACAAAAACTGGGAAAAATGCTATAGAAAACTAGAGGAAAAGACAAAACAGAAGAAAACAATAAATCCCTGGAAAAAAAACATGAAAAAGCAATGAAACAGATAAGGGAAACAGTCCAAGACCTGAAAAGGGAAATAGAAAAAATGAAGAAGACACAAACAGAGGGAATGCTGGAAATAGAAAATCTGAGTAAATGAACAGGAAACACAGATGCAAGCATAACCAACAGAATACAAGAGATGGAAGAGAGGATCTCTGATTTAGAGGATAAAGAAGAGGAAATGGAGTCATCAGTCAAAGAAAACACCAATGCAAAAAAATTATAACACAAAATGTCCAAGAAATCTGGGACACAATGAAAAGACCAAACCTATGAATAATAGGGATAGAGGAAGGAGAAGAATACCAAATAAAAGGCACAGAAAATATATTCAACAAGATCATAGAAGAAAACTTTCCAAACCTAAAGAAGGACATGCCTATGAAGATACAAGAAGCCTATAGAACATCAAACAGACTAGACCCCCTAAAAAAGTCCCTTGCCACATAATAATTAAACAACTAAATGTACAGAATAAAGAAAGAATTATAAGAGCAGCAAAGGTAAAAGGCCAAGTGACTTATAAAGGCAAACCCATCAGAATAACACCCGATTTCTCAATGGAGACTTTGAAAGCCAGAAGGACCTAGACAGATGTAATGCAGACACTAAGACACCATGGATGCCAGCCTAGATTAATATACCCAGCAAAACTGTCAATCAACATAGAAGGAGTGAAAAAGACATTCCAAGACAAAGCCAGATTTTAACAATACTTATCCACAAACCCAGCCATACAGAAAGCACTAGAAGGAAAATTCCAACCTAAGGAAGTCAGATACTCCCTTGAAAACACAGGCAACAGATAACACCACAGCAGTAAACCCCAAAGAAGAGAAGTACATAAACACTGCCACCAAAAAATAACAGGAATGAACAATCACTGGTCATTAATATCCCTCAATATCAATGGACATAATTCACCTATAAAAAGACACAGGCTAACAGAATGGATATGAAAGCAGGACACATCTTTCTGCTGCATACAAGAAACACACCTCAAATTCAAAGATAGACACTGCCTAAGAATAAAAGGCTGGGAAAAGACTTTCCAATCAAACAATCTTAAGAAGCAAGCAGGTGTAGCCATTCTAATATCCAGCAAAATAGACTTCAAACTAAAATCAATCAAAAAAGATCAAGAAGGGCATTACATACTCATCACAGCAAAGATCCACCAAGATGAAGTTTCAATTTTGAACATTTACTCCCCAAACACAAGGGCACCCACATATGTAAAAGAAACATTACTAAAGCTTAAAACACATAAAAAACCCCACACAATAATAGTGGGAGACTTTAACACCCACCCATCCCTGGTTATATGGAACTTTGCAGGTGGGTTTAGGTACCTCGCTAGCCGGGGAGGAGGCTGAGTGTGGGAGCCACCCAGGCCTTTGGAATTTGCCCCACGTGAGTGCCAGATATTGGTGAAATTATTAAGGCCACTCCACGTAGTTAAAAGGAGATTTATTTAATGGTGTAACTTACCAATTAAGGGATAGGTAGGTCGCGGGGTCTGGGGAAGGTGTATCACACTCCAGCAGTGTTCTCTGGAGCTCTGCTTGGCCCACCTCCACCTTCCAGGGTCCCGGAACAGAGAGAGCACTTGCCAATCCAGATCTCGGGTCTCCAGGCGCCTCCCTTGGCCCTGCCTTGTAGTTGTGACAGTTGCTGAAGTCTCAATGGGGGTTGGAACTTCCAGAACAAAGCCGGAATGGCTACCCACTACATTCACCACTGGACAGATCTCCCAAATCAAAACTTAACAGAGAAATAAAGGACTTAACTGATGTTATGACCCAAATGGACTTAATCATATCTACAGAACATTCGATCCTAACAAAAAAGAATATACCTTCTCAGAAACCCATGGAACCTTCTGTACAATCCACTATATACTTGACCACAAAGGAAATCTCAACAGGTACAAAAGAGTAGAATTAGAATAACCTCCTGCATTCTATCAGACCGCCATGGTTTAAAGTTAGATTTCAACAACAACAAAAACTAAGGAAAGCCTACAATCTCATGGACATTGAATAATGCTCAACTGAATCACCAATGGGTTAAGGAAGAAATAAAGACAGAAATTAAAGACTTCCTAGAGATCAATGAAAATTACTATACCACATACCCAAAGTTATGGGACACTATGAAAGCAGTGCTAAGAGGGAAAGTCATAACACTAAATGCCCACATAAAGAAGTTGGAGAAATCTCACACTAATTACTTAACAGCACACCTGAAAGCTCTAGAACAAGAAGAAGCAAAGTCACCCAGGAAAAATAGACACAAGGAAATAAACAAATTGAGAGCTGAAATCAATAAAATAAAAACAAAGAGAACAATACAAAAAATTAATGAAAGAAAGAGTTGGTTCTTTGAGAAAATCAGCAAGATAGATAAGCCCCTAACCAAAAGAAAGAAAGGGAGCATCGAAATTAACAAAATCAGAAATGACAAGGGAATCATAAACAACTAATACTTAGGAAATCCAGAAAATCATGAGGTCATACTTCAAAAACATCTACTCCGCAAAATTGGAAAATCTAAAAGAAATGGATAATTTTCTAGATAGGTACAACACACCTAAGTTAAATCAAGACCACATAAACTATTTAAATAGTCCAATAACCCCTAAGGAAATAGAATCGGTCCATAAAAGTCTCCCAACCAAAAAAAGCCCAGGACCAGATGGTTTCAGCACAGAATTCTACCGGATCTTCAAAGAAGAATTAATACCAATACTCTTTAAATTGTTCCACACAATAGAAACAGAAGAAACATTACCAAACTCCTTCTATGAGGCTACAATTACCCTGATTCCTAAACCAAACAAAGATGCAACAAAGAAAGAGAACTACATATGGATCTCCTTCATGAACATTGATGAAAAAATACTCAATAAAATATTGGAAAACAGACTCCAAGAACACATCAAAACAATTATTCACCATGATCAAGTAGGCTTTATCCCAGGGATGCTTGGGTGGTTCAACATACGAAAGTCTGTCAATGTGATACATCATATAAACTGATACAGCTTATAAACACCTTCAGCAACATAACAGGATATAAGATCAATTCAAAAAATCAGTAGCTCTACTATATACAATTGACAAACAGGCTGAGATGGAAATCAGAGATACATCACCCTTTACAATAGCCACAAATGACATAAAATACCTTGGGGTAACTCTATCTAAGCAAGTGAAGGACCTGTATGACAAGAACTTTAAGTCCCTGAACAAAGAAATTGAGGAAGATGTCAGAAAATGGAAAGATCTCCCATGACCATGGATAGGCAGGATTAGCAAAGTAAAATTGGCAATCCTACCAAAAGCAATCTACAGATTCAATGCAATTGCCATCAAAATACCAACACAATTCTTCACAGACCTGAAAGAACAATACTCAACTTCATATGGAAAAACAAAAAAACCCAGGATAGCCAAAAGAATCCTGTACAATAAAACAACTTCAGGAGGCATCACAATCCCTGATTTCAAGTTCTACTATAGAGCTATAGTAATAAAAGCAGGTTGCTACTGGCATAAAAACCGACATGTGGACCAATGGAATAAAATTGAAGACCCTGACATTAATCCACACACTTATGAACTTATGACTTTCAACAAATAAGCCAAAACAGTACCACGGAAAAAAGAAAGCATCTTCAGCAAATGGTGCTGGCATAACTGGATGTCAACATGCAGAAGATTGCAAATAGATCCATATCTGTCACCATGCACAAAACTCAAGTCCAAGTGGATCAAAGGCCTCAACATAATTCCAGTTACACTGAACTTGATAGAAGAGAAAGTAGGAAGTAGTGTGGAACAAATTGGCAGAGGAGACCACTTTCTAAATATAACACCAGTAGCACAGACACTGAGAGCAATAATTAATAAATGGGACTTCCTGAAACTGAGAAGCTTTTGTAGAGCAAAAGACACGGTCAATAAGACCAAACAACAGCCTACAGAATGTGAAAAGATCTTCACCAACCCCACATCTGACAGAGGGCTGATCTCTAAAATACATAACGAACTCAAAAAGCTAGACATCAAAATACTGAACAATCCAGTTAAAAATGGGCTACAGAGTTTAACAGAGAATTCTCAATAGAAGAATCTCAAATGGCTGAAAGGCATTCAAGGAATTCCTCAATATCCTTAGTCATCAGGGAAATGCAAATCAAAACAACTCTGACAGCTTACACCTGTCACAATGGCTAAGATCAAAAACACTGAAGACAGCTTATGTTGGAGAGGATGTGGAGAAAGGGGCATACTCCTCCACGGTTGGTGGGAATGCAAACTTGTACAGCCACTCTAGAAATCAGTATGTCTGTTTCTCAGAAAATTGGGAATAAGTCTTCCTCAAGAACCGTTATACCACTCTTGGGCATATACCCAAGGAATACTCAATGTTACCACAAGGACACATGCTCAACTATATTCATATCAGCATTATTCATAATAGCAAGAACCTAGAAACAACCTAAATGCCCCTCAACTGAAGAATGAATAAAGAAAATATGGCACATATACACAATGGAGTTCTGCTCAGCAGTAAAAAACAAAGATATCATGAAATTTGCAGGAAAATGGATGGAACTAGAAAATATCATCTTGCGTGAGGTAACCCAGACTCAGAAGGAAAAACATAGTATGTACTCACTCGTAAGTGGATACTAAATGTGAGGGGAGGGGTGGCCATACTGAAACCCACAACTCCAGAGAGGCTAGCTAACAGAAAGTCCCTAGGAGGGACACATGGATGATCTTGTGAAGGAGAAGTGGATGAGATCTACATGAGTGGACTGGGTTTGGGGGGGGTGGCAGAGGGCAAGGAGTGGGGGATGAGAACATAGGGAAATGGGAGGGTCAACCTGGAACAGGGACAGAGTGGGAGGATAGGGATGAAGATACCATGATAGATGAGGACATCATAGGAATAGGAAGAGGTAGGGTGCTGGGGAGCTTCACAGAAATCCACAAGGTTGACCCCACTTTGGTCTCCTGGCAGTGGTCCAGAGAGTGCCTGGACCAGTCTACTCTGGTGACCAGCCTAGCAAATAACCCAGCTGTTATCATAGAGCCTTTGTCCAGTGACTGATAGAGGCAGAGGCAGAGATCCATGGCCAGGCACCAGACTGAGCTCTGGGAATCCAATTGAGGAGAGAGGAGAGATACTGCAGGCGAGGGACGTCAAGATCATGATGGTAGAACATGCAGAGATGACTGGCCACCCTAGTGCAAGCCCCTGAACTGTGAACTGTGTGGACTGGTGGCTGTGGAGGCCAATGGGACTGGACTAGGCCCTCTGGACATGGAAGACGGTTGTTTGGCTCGAACTCTTAGGGGAACACCCAGGCAGGGGGAATCGCAATCCATTCCTGCTGCCCTTAGGAATGGCAGGCCTTTAGGAATCTGGTACCTGTAGTGTGGTGCCGTTCGCAGCTTTGGTACAGTGGGAAGGGGCTTGGACCTGCCTAGGCTCAGAGTGCGGGGCTGGGCTAACTCCCAATGGGAGACCTTGATTTGGGGGATGTGGGATTATGGAGTGGCTTGGGATGGAGGTCTGGGAAATGAGAGGAGGGAGGAGATAGGACTGTGGGTGGAATATAGAGTGAGTAGAAATTTTCTTAATAAAGAAAAGAAATATACATATGGAACACAAGAAATTAGATCAAACAAAATTCTCACCAGTAAAGTTCTGCTATCAAAGATATACTTATTGAACACAAGAAATCAGAAAAATAAAACAAAAACTCTCTTCCGATAGTGGTCTAATATCCAAAATATACATATTGGACATAATTAGTTAAATAAAACAAAAACTCTCATGTGATAAAGGTCTAAAACCTAAACTATACATATTGAACACAAGACATCACATATATATAAAAAATTTTTATCTGACATAGGTCTTGTATACAAAATACAAGAAATCAGGTAAATAAAACAAAAATTCATATCTGATAAAGGTCTAAAATCCTAAATATACACATTGAAACAACGAAATCAGATAAATAAATGAAAAATTCTCACCTGATTAGGGTCTCATTTCCAAAATATACATATCAAATATAATTAGATAAATAAAACAAAAATTATCATCTGATAATTGTCTAATATCCAAAATATACATACTGACCACAAGAAATCAGGTAAAGAAAACAAAAACTCTCATTTGATAAAGTATTAATTTCCAAAATATTCATAATCAAATCCAAGAAACCAAAGAAATAAAACAAAAATTCTCATCTGATAAAGTTCTAATATCAAATACACATACTGAACACAAGAAATTACATAAAAATACAAAAATTCTCATCTGATAAATGTCTAAAACCAAAAATATGCATATTGAACACAAGAAATTAAATAAAACAAAAATTCTCATATGATAAAATTCTAATATCTAAAATATACATATTGAAATCAAGAAATTAGAAACAACAAAATTCTCACCAGTAGGTCTAATATACAAAGTATATATATTGAACAGAAGAAATCAGAAAAATAAAACAAAATTCTCACCAGATAAAGGTCGAATATCCAAAATATACTTATTGAAAACAAGAAATTAGATAAAACAAAAATTCTCACCAGTAGAGTTCTAATATCCAAATTATAGATATTGAACACAAGAAATTAGATAAATAAAACAAAATTTGTGACCTGATAAAGGTCTAATATACAAAATAAACATATTGAAAAAAAGAATTCAGAAAATCAAAACAAAAATTATCATCTGATAAAGATCGAGTACCCAAAATATACATTTTGAACATACTTAGATAAATAAAGTGAAAAATCCTCATCTGATAAAAGTCTAACATCTGAAATATACTTATGGAACACAAGAAATTAGAAAAAAAGATTCTCATCACTAAAGTTCTAATATCCAAAATATACTTATTGAACAGAAAAAATCGGATAAATAGAAGAAAAATCTCATCTGATAACAGTCTAATATCCAAAATATACATATTGGACATAATTAGTTAAATAAAATAAACAATCTCATCTGATTAAGGTCTAATATCAGACATATACTTATTGAACACAAGAAATTAAATGAAACAAAAATTCTCATCTGATAAAACTCTAATATCCAAAATATACATATTGAAATCAAGAAATTAGAAACAACAAAATTCTCACCGGTTGGTCTAATATACAAAATATACATATTGAACAGAAGAAATCAGATAAATAAAACAAAATTCTCACCAGATAAAGGTCTAATATCCAAAATATACATAATGGACATAATTAGTTAAGTAAAACAAAAATTCTCATCTGATAAAGGTCTAATATCACACATATACATATTGAACACAAGAAATTAAATAACAAAAAAATTCTCATCTGATAAAGGCCTAATGTCCAAAATATACATATTGAATGCAAGAACTCATGAAAGCAAAACAAATATTCTCACCTGATAAGAGTCCAAAATACAAAATATACATATTGAACACAAGAAATCATAAATGGAAAACAAATACACTCATTTGATAAAAGTCTAATATCAGATCTTGCTCCTGACGTCCCTTTTGGAACACTCGTGAGTACCCTTCCTTGCCCCAGACCCCATCCCTGGGCACCAGCCACTCCAGGGAAGACCTGCCCAACTCGGCCCCAGGTTCTGGCCACCGGGCAGGTTCCCTGCTAGCCCCACCGGGAAGGATCCCCTTCTCCAAGACCCCTGGCAGACCCTGCAGTCTCCAAGCCCTGCCCCCACGCCCATCCGCCTGAGTCCCAAGCCTCTTCCTGAGACTCAGAGGCCGGCCCCCAGCTCCCATCTTGCTCCGGACTTCCCTTTTACAACACTGGTGAGTGCCTGTCCTTGCCCCAGACCCCATCCCTGGGCACCAGCCACTCCAGGGAAGACCTGCCCAACTTGGCCCCAGGTTCTGGCCACCGGGCAGGTTCCCTGCTAGCCCCACCGGGAAGGATCCCCTTCTCCAAGACCCCTGGCAGACCCTGCAGTCTCCACGCCCTGCCACCACGCCCATCCGCCTGAGCCCCAAGCCTCTTCCTGAGACTTAGAGGCTGGCCCCCAGCTCCCATCTTGCTCCGGACTTCCCTTTTGGAACACTGACTTCCCTTTTGGAACACTGGTCTGTCTGAACCAAGTGTGCGGATAAGGCCAAGAACGAACCACAAGGAGATGGGCAGACGTCAAGGCAGAAACATATACAACAAAATGAATAGCAATACAGCATCACCAGGCCCTAGCCCTCCTCCAACACCTAGACCTGAACATCAGAAATTGGAAGAAGCAGAAGAAAACAGCCTTATGAATGACATCATGAAGAAGCTAGAGGCTTGCGTAGAGGAAAAGACAAAAAATGTGAAGAACGCTGTAAACAACTAGAGGAAAGGGCAAACAAATTAGAAGAAATCAATAAAGTCCTGGAAGAAAACAATAAAATACTGAGAGAAAATCAAGAAAAATCAATGAAACAAATGAAGGAAACAGTCCAAGACCTGAAAAGGGAAATAGAAAAAATGAAGAAGACACAAACAGAGGGAATGCTGGAAATAGAAAATCTGAGAAAACGATTGGGAACTTCAGATGCAAGTATAATCAACAGAATGCAAGAGATGGAAGAGAGGATCTCTAGCGTTGAAGATACAGTAGAAGAAATACATTCATCAGTCAAAGAAAACACTAAAGCCAACAAAGTCATGAACGAAAATGTCCAAGAAACTTGGGACACCATGAAAAGACCAAACCTAAGAATAATAGGGGTCGAAGAAGGAGAAGAATACCAACTCAAGGGCACAGAAAATATATTCAACAAGATCATAGAAGAAAACTTTCCCAACTTAAAGAAGGAAATGCCTATGAAGATACAAGAAGCTTATAGAACACCAAACAGACTAGACCCCCAAAAAAAGTCCCCTCGCCACATAATAGTTAAACAACTAAACGTACAAAATAAAGAAAGAATATTAAGAGCAGCAAAGGAAAAAGGCCAAGTGACATATAAAGGCAAACCCATCAGAATAACACCCGATTTCTCAATGGAGACTTTGAAAGCCAGAAGAGCCTGGACAGATGTAATGCAGACACTAAGAGACCATGGATGTCAACCTAGACTAATATACCCAGCAAAACTTTGAATCACCATAGATGGAGTGAACAAGACATTCCATGACAAAGCCAGATTTAAACAATACTTATCCACAAACCCAGCCCTACAGAAAGCACTAGAAGGAAAATTCCAATCTAAGGAAGTCAGATACACCCTCGAAAACACAGGCAACAGATAAAGCCACAGCAGTAAACCCCAACGTATAGAAGTACCCACACATCACCACCAAAAAATAACAGGAATGAACAATCACTGGTCATTAATTTCCCTCAATATCAATGGACTTAATTCACCTATAAAAAGACATAGGCTTACAGAATGGATACGAAAGCAGGACCCATCTTTCTGCTGCATACAAGAAACACATCTCAAATTCAAAGATAGACACTACCTAAAAATAAAAGGCTGGGAAAAGACTTTCCAATCAAACGGTCTTAAGAAACAAGCGGGTGTAGCCATCCTGATATCCAGCAAAATAGACTTCAAACTAAAATCAATCAAAAGAGATCAAGAAGGGCATTACATACTCATCACAGGAAAGATCCACCAAGATGAAGTCTCAATTCTGAATATTTATGCCCCAAACACAAGGGCACCCACATATGTAAAAGAAACATTACTAAAGCTTAAATCACATATAAAACCCCACACATTAATAGTGGGAGACCTCAATACCCCACTTTCACCACTGGATAGATCTCCCAAATTGAAACTTAACAGAGAAATAAAGGACTTAACTGATGTCATGACTCAAATGGACTTAATCGATAGCTACAGAACATTCCATCCTAACAAAAAAGAATATACCTTCTTCTCAGCACCCCATGGAACCTTCTCTAAAATTGACCACATACTTGGCCACAAAACAAATCTAAACAGATACAAAACAATTGGAATAACCTCCTGTGTTCTATCAGACCACCATGGTCTAAAGTTGGATTTCAACAACAACAAACACTACAGAAAACCTGCAAACTCATGGAAACTGAATAATACCCAACTGAATCACCAATGGGTTAAGGAAGAAATAAAGAAAGAAATTAAAGACTTCCTAGAGATCAATGAAAATGAAGACACCACATATCCAAATTTATGGGACACTATGAAAGCAGTACTAAGAGGGAAATTCATAGCACTAAATGCCCACATAAATAAGT
Organism: Peromyscus californicus insignis; assembly: GCF_007827085.1. Classification (NCBI taxonomy): domain Eukaryota; kingdom Metazoa; phylum Chordata; class Mammalia; order Rodentia; family Cricetidae; genus Peromyscus; species Peromyscus californicus. Next base: position 32,066 of record NW_026294398.1, on the reverse strand, counting down.
TGGAGAAATCTCACACTAGAGACTTAACAGCATACCTGAAAGCTCTAGAACAAGAAGAAGCACAGTCTCCCAGGAAAAATAGACACCAGGAAATTATCAAAGTGAGAGCTGAAATCAATAAAATAGAAACAAAGAGAACAATACAAAAAATTAATGAAACAAAGAGTTGGTTCTTTGAGAAAATCAACAAGATAGACAAGCCCTTATCCAAACTAACCAAAAGACAGAGAGAGAGCATTCAAATCAACAAAATCAGAAATGAAAAGGGGGACATAACAACAGACATTGAGGAAATCCAGAGAATCATCAGGTCATACTTCAAAAACCTCTATTCGACAAAACTGGAAAACCTAAAAGAAATGGATAACTTTCTGGATAGGTACCACATACCTAAGTTAAATCAAGACCAGATAAACTATTTAAATAGTCCAATAACCCCTAATGAAATAGAAACAGTCATTAAAAGTCTCCCAACCAAAAAAAGCCCAGCACCAGATGGTTTCAGCGCAGAATTCTACCAGATCTTCAAAGAAGAGTTAATACCAATACTCTCTAAATTGTTCCACACAATAGAAACAGAAGGAACATTACCAAACTCCTTCTACGAGGCTACAATTATCCTAATTCCTAAACCAAACAAGGATACAACAAAGAAAGAGAACTACAGACCGATCTCCCTCATGAACATTGATGCAAAAATACTCAATAAAATACTGGCAAACAGACTCCAAGAACACATCAAAACAATTATCCACCATGATCAAGTAGGCTTCATTCCAGGGATGCAAGGGTGGTTCAACATACGAAAGTCCGTCAATGTAATACACCATATAAACAAACTCAAAGAAAAAAACCATATGATCATCTCACTGGATGCAGAAAAGGCATTTGACAAAATCCAACACCCCTTCATGATAAAGGTATTGGAGCGATCAGGAATACAGGGAACATACCTAAACATAATAAAGGCAATTTACAGCAAGCCAACAGCCAACATCAAATTAAATGGAGAGAAACTCAAAGCAATTCCACTAAAATCAGGAACGAGGCAAGGCTGTCTGCTCTCCCCATACTTATTCAATATAGTACTTGAAGTTCTAGCCAGAGCAATAAGACAACATAAGGAGATTAAGGGGATACAAATTGGAAAGGAAGAAGTCAAGCTTTCCCTATTTACAGATGACATGATAGTATACTTGAGCGACCCCAAAGATTCCACCAAGGAACTGATACAGCTTATAAACACCTTCAGCAACATAGCAGGATACAAGATCAACTCAAAAAAATCAGTAGCCCTCCTATATACAATGGACAAAGAAGCGGAGAAGGAAATCAGAGATACATCACCCTTTACTATAGCCACAAATGACATAAAATACCTTGGGGTAACACTAACCAAGCAAGGGAAGGACCTATATGACAAGAACTTTAAGTCCCTGAAAAAAGAAATTGAAGAAGATGTCAGAAAATGGAAAGATCTCCCATGCTCATGGATAGGCAGGACTAACATAGTAAAAATGGCAATCTTACCAAAAGCAATCTACAGATTCAATGCAATCCCCATCAAAATACCAACACAATTCTTCACAGACCTGGAAAAAATAATACACAACTTCATATGGAAAAACAAAAAACCCAGGATAGCCAAAGGAATCCTGTACAATAACACAACTTCTGGAGGCATCACGATCCCTGACTTCAAGCTCTACTATAGAGCTACAGTAATAAAAACAGCTTGGTACTGGCATAAAAACCGACATGTGGACCAATGGAATCGAATTGAAGACCCTGACATTAATCCGCACACCTATGAACATATAATTTTTGACAAAGAAGCCAAAAGTGCACAATGGAAAAAAGAAAGCATCTTCAACAAATGGTGCTGGCAAAACTGGATATCAACATGTAGAAGGCTGCAAATAGATCCATATCTATCACCGTGCACAAAACTTAAGTCCAAGTGGATCAAGGACCTCAACATAAATCCAGCTACTCTGAACCTGCTAGAAGAGAAAGTAGGAAGTAGTCTTGAACGCATTGGCATAGGAGACTACTTCCTAAATAGAACACCAGTAGCACAGACTCTGAGAGAAACAATCAATCAATGGGACCTCTTGAAACTGAGAAGCTTTTGTAGAGCAAAGGATACGGTCAACAAGGCAAAGCGACAGCCTACAGAATGGGAAAAGATCTTCACCAACCCCACATCTGACAGAGGACTGATATCCAGAATATATAAGGAATTCAAGAAATTAGACATCAAAATGCCCAACAGTCCAATTAAGAAATGGGCTATAGAACTAAACAGAGAATTCTCAACAGAGGAAACTCAAATGGCCGAAAGACATTTAAGGAACTGCTCAACATCCCTAATCATCAGGGAAATGCAAATCAAAACAACTCTGAGATACCACCTTACGCCTGTCAGAATGGCTAAGATCAAAAACACTGAAGACACCTTATGCTGGAGAGGATGTGGAGCTAGGGGAACTCTCCTCCACTGCTGGTGGGAATGCAAGCTTGTACAACCACTTTGGAAATCAATATGGTGCTTTCTTAGAAAATTGGGAATCCATCTCCCCCAAGATCCAGCTATACCACTCTTGGGCATATACCCAAGAAATGCTCAACCACACCATAAGAGCACTTGTTCAGTTATGTTCATATCAGCATTGTTTGTAATAGCCAGAACATGGAAACAACCCAGATGCCCTTCAACTGAAGAATGGATAAACAAAATGTGGTACATATACACAATGGAATACTACTCAGCAGAGAAAAACAATGGCATCATGAGGTTTGCAGACAAATGGATGGATCTAGAAAAAATCATCCTGAGTGAGGTAACCCAGACTCAGAAAGACAAACATGGTATGTACTCACTCATAGCAGGATACTAGACATGAAACAAGGATGACTTGTCTGCTACTCACATCACCAGGGAGGCTACCTGGAAAACAGGACCCCAAGAAAGACACAGGGATCACCCAATGACAGAGAAATGGAATGAGATCTACATGAACAGCCTGGACATGAGTGGGGGTAATGAAAGGCGAGGGTTGAGGGAAAGAGAGCTTGGGGGAGCGGGAGATCCCAGCTGGGTCAACAATAGAGAGGGAGAACAAGGAATAGGAGACCATGGTAAATAAAGACCACATGAGAATAGGAAGAAGCAAAGTGCTAGAGAGGCCCACAGAAATCCACAAAGATACCCACACAACAGACTGCTGGCAGTGGTCGAGAGACAGCCCGAACTGACCTACTCTGGTGATGGGATGGCCAAACACCCTAATTGTTGTACTAGAAACCTCATCCAACTACTGAGGGATCTGGATGCAGAGATCCATGACTAGGCCCCGGGTAGATCTCTGGGAGTCCAATTAGCGAGAATGAGGAGAGTTTATATGAGCGAGAATTGTTGAGACCAAGGTTGGATAAAGCACAGGGACAAATAGCCAAATGAATGGAAACACATGAACTATGAACCAATGGCTGAGGGGTCCCCACTGGATCAGGCCCTCTGAATGGATGAGACAGTTGATTGGCTTGATCTGTTTGGGAGGCACCCAGGCAGTGGGACCAGATCTTGTGCTCATTGCATGAGTTGGCTGTTTGAAACCTGGGGCCTATGCAGGATTGTTTGGCTCGGCCTGGGAGGAGGGGACTAGACCTACCTGGACTGAGTCTACCAGGTTGACCTCAGTCTGTGGGGAAGGCTTTGCCCTGGAGGAGATGGGAATGGGGGGCGGGGGTTGGGGGGAAGGTGAGGGGGACGGGAGGGGGAGAACAAGGGAATCCGTGGCTGATATGTAGAACTGAATTGTATTGCAAAATAAATTAATAAAAAAAAAAAAAGAAAGAAAAAAGTCTAATATCAAAACTATACTTGCTGAACAGAAGAAATTAAATAAAACAAAAAATCTCACCTGATCAAGGTCTAATATCCAAAATATACATATTAAACATAATTAGATAAATAAAACAAAAATTCTCATGTGGTCAAGGTCTAATATCCAAAATTACATAATGAATACAAGAAATCAAATAAATAAAGCAAAAATTGTCATCAATAAAGGTCTAATATTCAAACTACACATATTGAACACAAGAAATCAGAAAAATAAACCAAAATTCTCATCTGAAAAGGTCTAATATCCAAAATATACATATTGAACACAAGATATTAAACAAAAGAAAAATTCTCATCTCATAAAGGTCTAATATCCAAAATACATATTGAACCCATGAAATCAGATAAATAAAACAAAAACTATCATCAGATAAAGGTCTAATATCCAAAATTACATATTGAACACCACAAATTAGATAAATAAAACAAAAATTATCATCAGATAAAGGTCTAATATCTAAAATATACACATTGAACACAAGAAATCAGGTAAACAAAACAAATATTGTCATCAGATAAAGGTCTAATATCCAAAATATACATACGGAACTCAAGAAATCAAATAAATAAAACAAAAAAATCTCATCTGATAAAGGTCTAATACCATAATATACAGAGTGTAGATAAGAAATCAATCAAATAAAACAAAAATTCTCATCTGATAAAAGTCTAATATCCAAAATATTTTCATTTAACACAAGAAATTAAATAAAACAAAAATTGTCATCTTTTAAAGGTCTAATATAAAAAATATACACATTGAACACTGGAAATCAGATAAATAAAACAAAAATTCTCATCTGATAAAAGTCTAATATCAAAAATATACACATTGATCCTAAGAAGTCAAATAAATAAAAAAATAATCATTTGATAATGTTCTAATATCCAAAGTATACACATTGAACATGATAAGATAAATAAAACAAAAAACTATCACATGATAAATTTCTATTATCCAAAATATACATACAGAACACAAGAAATTAATTAAAACAAAAATTCTCATCTGATAAAGGTCTAATATCAAAAATATACATATTGAACATGAAATCAGAAAATAAAACAAAATTTTCATCTGATAAAGGTGTAATATAAAAATGTACATATTGAACACAAGAAATTAAATCAAACAAAATTGTCATTGTCATAAAGGTCTTATATCCAAAATACACATATTGAACACAATAAATAATATAAATAAAATGAAAGTTCTCATCTGATAAAGGTCTACTATCCATAATATACATTTTGAACACAGATATTAAATGAAACAAAAATTCTCATATGATAAAGGTCTACTATCCCAAATATACACATCAAACATAATTAGATAAATTAAAAAATTCTCATCTAATAAAGGTCTAATATCAGAAATGCACATGTTGTACACAAGACGTCAGATAAAAAAACAAAAATTTGCATCTGATAAAGTTCTAATATCCAAAATATACATAATGAACACAAGAAATCAGATAAATAAAAGAAAACTTCTCATCTGATAAAGGACTAATAGCCAAAATATAAATACTGAACACTAGAAATCAGATAAATAAAACAGAAATCTTCATCTGATAAATGTCTCATATCCAAAGTACACATATTGAACATAATTAGATAAATTAAACAAAAATCCTACTCTGATAAACTTCTAATGTTGAAAATTACATATTGAACTCAAGAAATTAAATAAAACAAAAATTTTAATCTGATAAAGATCTAGTATCCAAATTATATATATTAAACACAAGAAATCATATACACAACACAAAAATTCTCATCTGATAAAGGTTTAATAACCAAAATATACATATTGAATGCAAGAAATTAAATAAAAAAATTTCTCACCTAATAAATGTCTATATGCAAAATATACATATTGAAAATGAGAAATCAGATTTCAAATCTTGAGTTGTTTCCCTCAAATATTTAATTACTTTCTCTTGGCTTTCAAGGGATTTAATGATTGCTTCCCATTTTTTTTTTGTTTGACTTTTCCTCTAATTCTTTAAGGGAATTTTTCATTTCCTCTTTAAAGATCTCTATCATCTTCTTAAGGTCATTTTAAAGGTTGATTACTTTTGTTTCCTCTGGGAGATATTAGTAGTCTGAACTGCCTGCAGTAGGTCTGCCTGCTGACTGGCCCAAAACTGGTACTGCAATGGGTAGTGGTGTAGGGGTGCTGGGTTGTGTCCCTGGGCCCAAAGCCTAGGGGCTGGGGTGTTCAGGATTGAGGATAAAGACTCACCTTTTAGTCCAATCAGGTCCTGTCCATCTCTGTCTCAGGGAACAGTTGCAGTCTCGAAGGATGGGTGGCATTTGGGGGAGGTGGGGCTTGGTTACAGGGTCTCATGGGGGATGGTGGGAGTCTGACCTGTCTGCAGAAGGTCTGCTGCCCGACTGAAATGGAGACAATAAAGAAGACACAAACTGAGGAAATGCTGGAAGTTTAAATCTGAATAAATGAACAGGAACTACAGATGCAAGCATAACCAACAGAATGTAAGAGATGGAAGAGCGGATATCTGGTGTTGAAGATACGGTAGAGGAAATAGATTCATCAGTCAAAGAAAACACTAAAGTCAACAAAGTCATGACCCAAAATGTCTAAGAAATTTGGGACACTATGAAAAGACCAAACCTAAGAATAATAGGGATAGAAGAAGGAAAAGAATACCAACTCAAAGGCACAGAAAATATATTCAACAAAATCAGAGAAGAAAACTTTCCCAACCTAAAGAAGGAAATGCCTATAAAGATACCTTTATCAGATGAGAATTCTCCTTTTGTCTGATTTCTTGTGTTCAGTACGTATATTTTTTATACTAGAACATTATCAGATCAGAAGTTTTGTTTTGTTTAATTTCTTGTGTTTGATAAATACATTTTTCATGTTAAACCTTTAGCACATATGGAAGACATAACATACCTCATTATTATAAAATCAGAAGATATGTAGCAATCTCCACATTGAGTATACTTGTTGAATTTGATTAAAGTATACAAGTAATTGATTTTCTATCTTCATTGTTAATATATTAACAAAACCACACTACAGAGAAGCCCTATGAGTACTAGGATTGTTTAAATAAAACATGGGTGTAAAAACAATGATGAAATCTTAAGAACTGATTCCTCTTTACAATTACACCATTTGAGATTGTGTTGTTTATATTAAACCTGGCTTTGGTTTCAGTAAACATTCATGGATACATTTGAACTCATGGTCCTCATGTTTCAACCTCCAGAGTAGTCCAAGAGTAGATAATCTACTCTCAATGTGTGCTGTTTAGTCAAGACAAAAATGTTAATTTTAAAATGCTTACTAGAAAAGAATATAAGAAACATTTAATACTTTATGTGTATATTCAAAGCCATATATTCGTGTATCTGGTAGAAATGTAATAAAGAAGAATAATCAGCAATCAGTTATCTATCTTATATCATCAGGGCAGAGATGTTGTGAGCACCTTGAGGTGTCCAAGATACCTCACCCTCCAGGCCTGAACTGTCCCCTTGCAATTCTAGCCATCAGAGCTGTGCTAAACAGCTCCAGGTGTCCAGGACACCTTCAGAGCAGAGCTGCTGTTCTGAGAAGCTCAAGGTGTATGGGATACCTTGTGCTCCAGGGCTAAACAGTCTCCTTGCAGTTCCAGCCATCAGAGCTGTCCTAAGCAGATCAAGGTGTTGCCTGAATCCTCAGGTAGTCAGGACACCTTTGCCCAGAGTTGTTGCAACAAATTTACTTACATTGTTGGTGCCAAAACCTGGGACCAAACCCACAGAGTTGCACACAATTTACTTACAGCTCTTCTGACCCTAGGTCAGCAGAGGTAGGCTGTTTAGATGATGGGAGGTGGAGCTACATGAGCTCTCTCAGAAAGTTTGCTGAAATAACTTTCTAAGAATTTACTTAGTGTCTAATCCACAGCTGTGTACCCTCCAGAATCTGTGAAGACGTTTCTCCTGTATTCAAAAACAAATTCTCCATAATCATACCTGTAAAAATGGAGATAAAAATAACATCATGAACAGTTTTGAGGATGGGACTAAATATCATGACATTTATAAACTCCCCAACGGTATATCTATGTGTCATAGATATACTGGGAGAACTGTAATGCTCAAATTGCTGCTCCCAATTTTCACCAAGGTATCACCTGGGAACTTTGAGATAGGGAACTGCTCATGCCCAACTACAGATCCATGATTGCAGGGACTACTGAGATATACATGCACAAACACATCAAAAAATACATAACACATGCATATGTGTGTGAGAGACTGAGAGACAGACAAAGAGATACTTAGAGAGACAGAGAAAGAGAGACTGCGTGAGAGCGGGAGAACTCTATCAATTGGATGCTGAACAAATGCATGCAGGTGTGTCCTCTCAGAGGGGAACAAAAGGAGCAGGGATCAGTCTCACTCCACATATCCTCACATTTAGATGTGTGACTAGGCCCCTCCAACTGCTGTTTGGAGAATCAAACACACAAGGCCTTTCCAAGCAAGTAACAAAACAATCAACTCAAATTCACAGCAACTAACACCTCACACTAGCCAGCACTTGATAGAATCTCTTCAAATGCATGCTGGGAACTCACTTAATACTGCCTCAGTCCATGAGTACTATGATTCATGCCATAGGCTCTGTTTTTGTTTCTTTTTAGAGGAAGCAGAATAGTCTTTGTCCTCATGTCATTCTTGTCCACATTTGAGGTTCTGCCTTTGGGAGGAGTTAAGAGACATGATTTTGGGCAAAGGCATACCCTGAAGATGCAGCCTACCAGAAACACAGACCTTATATAAAATCAATTAATGATGACAGATTGGACTTGAGATTGAAACCACAGGGTTTGACAGAATGTATACATATTCTTCATGCTCTCTTCTGTGATAAAGAAAAACATCAGGTGATCTCACTGCTAATTTCTTTCAATGGTCATTTGCTGTAGCTGACTGATCAGTCTCTGGACATTCTGCTTTACCTGCATCTTGGTGAAGAAGGTTTGGTGGGATGGTGGCTCCCTGCTGCTCCTTGTGGTTAGAAGAACATAAATTAACTTGCAGTATGACAAGGCAAAGATAATGGACAGACCACCCTGAGTCCTAATCAAATATTTGAGAAAGCTTGTTTACCAATGACTCAGTGGCACCCCAAATTATTTTGTCACCTGCCTCAGATGCCCCCTCTGGGGAACTCAGCTGTCTCCTCTATTTGAAGGGAAGTGGTTATCTCAGGTATCTGGGTCTCTCTGCCCTCATAGCACATGCTCCAAGTAACCAAGGAGATAGCCTCTTCAGGGTTATTCACAGCTGCAGACTCAGAATTTAACTTGGCTGCAGATTCCACAAGCCTTTGGGTTTATGAGTCAGGAGAAAATTGCCATAATTCACAATCACCCCAGTCATTTAGAGTTTCCCCAAATGTCTTGACTGGTCACTCTAACCATAGAACTATTGATGGAGAAGTCATATAAGGGCAGAACATGGTCACCAGACTCAACAAGTCACCTCACTGACAACTCAGGAACACAGAGCAGCTGGGAAGTACCTAACGTTAGCCAGTGTGGTTGAAGTACAGTGATGTCCTTCCTTGAAATGGGCACACCTCATTAATCCCTCCCACTTTAATGTTGGTCTCATGTTCACACATCAATGCCTATCCTCCAAAAGAGATGAAAGCCAAGAGTTCCCAGCATAAAGCTTTAGCCTTACCAGTTCCTGACCTCTGAGGCAAAAGAGTTAATACCATGGAATCCTATAATTTCAAGAGCCATGACAAGCCGGGAAGATCTGTTGGTTCCAAGAGACTCCAGCTTTCTCTTCCCCATTACTGAAAGATTCAGGTCAAGCCCACTTTCTCCAGGAAGCTTCCCTTTTCCTGCACAGAACTCATTACACCATTCTCTTGACCATTTCTTTCTTGATGTTTTACACTGAGGTGGAAGGTCAGCTTTCTTCTGTCACTCTCTGGTTTCTCTATCCTCTCCATTTCTTTCTGAATTAAACTCTTCAATATGCCATCATGTTCATCAGTAAATGGTGAAGACATTGAATAAACTTCCCAAGGGCAGTTGGTGTTGCCACAACATAGGTGACATCACAGAGGAAGCCAGGGCTCTCCAGGATACAATAGAATGTTCAGGGAAGAGCTGTAAATAACATGGGAACTGACATTGCTTCCATGCTAATGAGCTTCCCTCATCATACACTAGAAGTCAAGCTGACCTTTGCAGGAGCCTCTGCTGGGATACAAGGGAAGCCCTTCAGTATCCCCTTTATCCAAAGCCAGAGATCTCTCCCTGATTGATTGGACATCCTTTAGTTCTTACCATGTGTGGAACTGAATGTTTATCTCCTACTGAAATTTTGTGTACAGAAGGTAATAATATCATAGAAATTTATATATGCTATAGTTCATAATAAGTACCTGCATCTCCTTATCTCCTTAGCCACAAGACATTATAGATTAATGCTGACTGGGAAGGACTCTTGTTAAATAATTTCCTGGTAAAGAGTCTACAGGAAACATCTAGGCAGGGTTATGCTAGAGGAAGGGGCTGACACAGCTTAGGAACAAGTACCCCTAGGAGTGTGATATGGTCATGGAATTCAGTGTGACTAAACTCTGTGTCATAAGCATGTGTGTCGTGGGTGTGATACTCTCAGTTGAGTAGCTCAAACTGGTCTGCTGTTACTGGCTAGTAAAGGTGGCCAGACAGCTGGAGTCTTCCACACAGAATATGAGTTTCCTATAGACCAAAGGGTATTCAGGAAAATCCTTTGCCAGCTTATTCATATTCTGACACATAGACATTAGGGTTCCACTGGACACTCCAGATCAATGTTTCTTAATTTTTCCAATTCTCTGACCCTTTAAATAGCACTAACAGTAGTTCCTCATATTGTGATGAACCCTAAACATAATTGTTTCATTGTTTCTTAACTTTAATTTTGCTACTGTTATGAATCATATTTCAAATATTTGAAATCCAGGATATTTGATATGCAACCCCCAATGGGGTGGTGACCCACAGATTGAGAATCACAGCTCTGAATGCAGGCAGAAATCTCCTCAAATCCTGGCAGTGATGCTGGGGTGGTGTGATTCTTAGTTTTTATTATCAAACTGAATCAAACTAGTCACCTGGGAAGAGGGACCCTTAATGAAGAATTATATATATCAGATTTTTCTTTGAACTTGTCTCTGTGGGATTTTATTAACTGTTAAATAAGATAAGACTCCCTAAAATGGGCAGAATCATTTCATTGTCTGCAACCTGTAGTGTATAAGTATGAAGAACCTCTAGCATAAGCATAAGCAGAAGCAGAAGCAAACAGGCAGCATGGGTACATTTGTTTATCTCTGCTCTTGGCTGTGGATGTGATATGATTAGCTGAGTTCCTACCTTGATTTCCCAAAAATGGAACTATTACCTGGGATTATGGGCTATGATCAATTTTTTCCCATTCTAAGTTGTTGTGCCCGATAACTCAGTGTAATAAAGATGTTAAGAAAGCACTCTATGACAGAGGGGTTTTCACAAGTCAGTGAGATGTGCATTTCAAGAAATGCTCAAACAGCACCATATCTATCTCAGAAGAAGAGATCCTCCTTCCTCCTGAACCCAACCTGTGTTTCCCTGTCACAGTTTTACAAAGACACAGAGACACTCATAGACTCACAAACCACTTCACCCTGTCAATAAATGTCCCCTGATATTGTCTTGCCGTATCTACTACCATGCTAAATTCTTCCAATGTGTTATATACAACAAGCTTTACTTCAATGAATGTATTTTTCTTTGAATTTCCTGACCATTAAAATTTTCAGATATGGGGAATTAGGTCTGAATTCACTGCCTTGACTATGAATTTCAATCTTATGCTATGTCCCTCCTTGGAGGTCAGAAGAGGCTCCTTAAAGCTGAGAGCAAAGTAGCCCCTTCAATTCCAGGTATGCGGGGGTATAAGTAATGACTGGCAATGTGTCCACTAGTTACCTTAGGTTGGAGATTAACTCCAGGGCTGATGTACATAGATCCCTGTGAAAACTTCTCAGTATTACTCTAACTTCTGTGCCTCTTCATCAAGGTTTCTGTAAACAGATCTTTGACAAATTTCCTCCTTCAAAAGTAAGTAGACCTTATCAGATGTGAAAAGTCACTTTGATTTTTGTCCTTCTCCTCCTAGGACATGTAACAGCCCCTTTTGAGCCACATCAAAGGCTATCCAAGGAGAATAAGGTCTGAAATAACCACAGGTAAAGCTTTAGAATGCAGGTCTGAGAAACAGAGTGCAAAACAAGGGCAGGAGAGCAGGCACACCCAGGAAATTCTTGGTTATGTCTTTGGCAGTTTAGCCTCTCTGCATGTCAGTTTCTTCTACCTGGAGAAAGATGGGCTGGGATGCACCATGGAGATGGGTGCTGTCACAAGGCATGACTTACAAAATCACTTCTTTCATAAGTGGGACTTTTTTTAGTTTGTTTGTTTGTTTGTTTGTTTGCATGGGTTTTTTTATATGAGCTAAGCTGCACATCTCTTTCTGGTGAACATCTCTTTCTGGGAACAGAGGAATCAGATCCTAAATTTACAAAAAGTGCTGAAAATGATGCTTTAGAGCTGAGAATCACTTCCCTTGGTTGAAAAACAATTAACACTTCATGACTGTTACCAAATATTGTGCGTGGCTCCTTTCCTTTGCTGTTTGGAAAGGACTAAGCAGCTAGCTACTCTTTATTGATTAGCCACTTTCCGATGCTAAAAGCAAAGAAGATGGAGAGGGAAGGTAGAAATCAACATGTTTGATCCTAAATATAGAGTTGTGTTTGCCTGTTCCAATCTCAGAATTCTAATCCTTATTTGCCTAATCTAACAACAAATAAACGCCACCTGTGCCCAGTGGTGTATTTTAATAGAAACACATGAACCATTTTGGTGACTTACTAGAACAGATTTTTTTTTTTCTTTTAGCACTTTGATGGGAGAAGCACTTCATTTTTTTAAAATTTTATAATTAATTTAATTTTACATATCAGCCATATATTCCCCTGTCCTCCTTCCTCCAGTTCCCCCCTTTCTCCCCCCAAACCACACCCATTCCCATCTGCTCAAGGGCAAGGACTCCCCTGGGGATTCAGCTCAGCCTGGTAGATTCAGTCGAGGCAGGTCCAGTCCCCTCCTCCCTACACCAAGGCTGTGCAACATGTCCCAGCATAGGCCCTAGGTTCCATATGATCATCTCACTGGATGCAGAAAAGGCATTTGACAAAATCCAACACCCCTTCATGATAAAGGTATTGGAGCGATCAGGAATACAGGGAATATACCTAAACATAATAAAGGCAATTTACAGCAAGCCAACAGCCAACATCAAATTAAATGGAGAGAAACTCAAAGCAATTCCACTAAAATCAGGAATGAGGCAAGGCTGTCCACTCTCCCCATACTTATTCAATATAGTACTTGAAGTTCTAGCCAGAGCAATAAGACAACATAAGGAGATTAAGGGGATACAAATTGGAAAGGAAGAAGTCAAGCTTTCCCTATTTGCAGATGACATGATAGTATACTTGAGCGACCCCAAAGATTCCACCAAGGAACTGATACAGCTTATAAACACCTTCAGCAACATAGCAGGATACAAGATCAACTCAAAAAAATCAGTAGCCCTCCTATATACAATGGACAAAGAAGCGGAGAAGGAAATCAGAGATACATCACCCCTTTACTATAGCCACAAATGACATAAAATACCTTGGGGTAACACTAACCCAAGCAAGTGAAGGACCTATATGACAAGAACTTTAAGTCCCTGAAAAAAGAAATTGAAGAAGATGTCAGAAAATGGAAAGATCTCCCATGCTCATGGATAGGCAGGACTAACATAGTAAAAATGGCAATCTTACCAAAAGCAATCTATAGATTCAATGCAATCCCCATCAAAATACCAACACAATTCTTCACAGACCTGGAAAGAATAATACTCAACTTCATATGGAAAAACAAAAAACCCAGGATAGCCAAAGGAATCCTGTACAATAACACAACTTCTGGAGGCATCACGATCCCTGACTTCAAGCTCTACTATAGAGCTACAGTAATAAAAACAGCTTGGTACTGGCATAACAACCGACATGTGGACCAATGGAATCGAATTGAAGGCCCTGACATTAATCCGCACACCTATGAACATATAATTTTTGACAAAGAAGCCAAAAGTGCACAATGGAAAAAAGAAAGCATCTTCAACAAATGGTGCTGGCAAAACTGGATATCAACATGTAGAAGGCTGCAAATAGATCCATATCTATCACCGTGCACAAAACTTAAGTCCAAGTGGATCAAGGACCTCAACATAAATCCAGCTACTCTGAACCTGCTAGAAGAGAAAGTAGGAAGTAGTCTTGAACGCATTGGCATAGGAGACTACTTCCTAAATAGAACACCAGTAGCACAGACTCTGAGAGAAACAATCAATCAATGGGACCTCTTGAAACTGAGAAGCTTTTGTAGAGCAAAGGATACGGTCAACAAGGCAAAGCGACAGCCTACAGAATGGGAAAAGATCTTCACCAACCCCACATCTGACAGAGGACTGATATCCAGAATATATAAGGAATTCAAGAAATTCGACATCAAAATGTCCAACAGTCCAATTAAGAAATGGGCTATAGAACTAAACAGAGAATTCTCGACAGAGGAAACTCAAATGGCCGAAAGACATTTAAGGAATTGCTCAACATCCCTAATCATCAGGGAAATGCAAATCAAAACAACTCTGAGATACCACCTTATGCCTGTCAGAATGGCTAAGATCAAAAACACTGAAGACACCTTATGCTGGAGAGGATGTGGAGCTAGGGGAACTCTCCTCCACTGCTGGTGGGAATCAAGCTTGTACAACCACTTTGGAAATCAATATGGTGCTTTCTTAGAAAATTGGGAATCCATCTCCCCCAAGATCCAGCTATACCACTCTTGGGCATATACCCAAGGAATGCTCAACCACACCATAAGAGCACTTGTTCAGCTATGTTCATATCAGCATTGTTTGTAATAGCCAGAACATGGAAACAACCTAGATGCCCTTCAACTGAAGAATGGATAAACAAAATGTGGTACATATACACAATGGAATACTACTCAGCAGAGAAAAACAATGACATCATGAGGTTTGCAGACAAATGGATGGATCTAGAAAAAATCATCCTGAGTGAGGTAACCCAGACTCAGAAAGACAAACATGGTATGTACTCACTCATAGCAGGATACTAGACATGAAACAAGGATGACTTGTCTGCTACTCACATCACCAGGGAGGCTACCTGGAAAACAGGACCCCAAGAAAGACACAGGGATCGCGCAATGACAGAGAAATGGAATGAGATCTACATGAACAGCCAGGACATATGTGGGGGAAGTGAAAGGTGAGGGTCAAGGGAAAGAGAGCTTGGGGGAGTGGGAGATCCCAGCTGGATCAACAACAGAGAGGGAGAACAAGGAATAGGAGACCATGGTAAATGAAGACCACATGAGAATAGGAAGAAGCAAAGTGCTAGAGAGGCCCATGGAAATCCACAAAGATACCCCCACAACAGACTGCTGGCAATGGTCGAGAGACAGCCCGAACTGACCTACTCTGGTGATGGGATGGCCAAACACCCTAATTGTTGTGCTAGAATCCTCATCCAACTACTGAGGGATTCGGAAGCAGAGATCCATGACTAGGCCCTGGGTGGGTCTCTGGGAGTCCAATTATCGAGAATGAGGAGGATTTATATGAGCGAGAATTGTTGAGACCAAGGTTGGATAAAGCACAGGGACAAATAGCCAAATGAATGGAAACACATGAACTATGAACCAATGGCTGAGGGGTCCCCACTGGATCAGGCCCTCCGAATGGATGAGACAGTTGATTGGCTTGATCTGTTTGGGAGGCATCCAGGCATTGGGACCGGGTCCTGTGCTCATTGCATGAGTTGGCTGTTTGAAACCTGGGGCCTATGCAGGATTGTTTGGCTTGGCATGGGAGGAGGGGACTAGACCTACCTGGACTGAGTCTACCAGGTTGACCTCAGTCTGTGGGGAAGGCTTTGCCCTGGAGGAGATGGGAATGGGGGGGGTGGGTTGGGGGGGAAGGTGAGGGATGGGGGAGAACAAGGGAATCAATGGCTGATATGTAAAACTGAATTGTATTGCAAAATAAATTAAAAATAAATAAATAAATAAATAAATAAATAAAAAAGTATTTTCTACCATTTAAAAAAATTCTCATCTTATAAAGGTCTAATATCAAAATTATACATATTGAACAAAGAAATCACATAAATAAAACAAAAATTCTCATCTGATAAAGGGTTATTACCCAAAATATACATATTTAACCCAAGATATCATATAATTAAAACAGATATTCTCATTTGATAAAAGTGTAATATCAAAAATATACATATTGAACATAATTAGATAAATAAAACAAAAAATTTTCATCTGATAATATTCCAATATCCATAATACACATATGGAACACAAATTAGATAAAACAAAAATTCTCACTGGTAAACATCTAATATCAAAAATATAAAAATTGATCACAGAAATCAGATAAATACAACAAAAAGTCTCATCTGATAAGGTCTAATATTCAAAATATACATATTGAACACAAGAAATCAGATAAATAAAAAATTCAAACCTGATGAAAGTCTAATATCCAAAATATACATATTGACCATAGTTAGATAAATAAAAAAAAATTGCCTCTGATAAAGGTCTAATATCCAAGATATACATATGGAACACAAGAAATTAGATAAATAAAATTCTCAATGATAAAGATCTAATACCCAAAATAAACACATTAATTCCAAGAAATCTGATAAATAAAACAAAATTCTCATTTGATAAAAGTCTAATATCCAAAATATGCACATTGAATATAATTAGATAAATCAAACAAAAATTTTCATGTGAAAAAGTTTAATATCCAAAATATATATATATGGAACACAAGAAATTAAATAAAACAAAAATTCTCACCTGATAAAAGTCTAATATCCAAAATATACACAGAGAACACAAGATTCCTGATAAATAAAAAATATATTGTTATCAGATAAAGTTCTGATATTCAAAATATACATATTTAACTCAACAAATCTGATTAATAAAAAATTCTCATCTGATAAATGTCTAATATATAAAATATACATATTGAGAACCAGAAATTAAATAAAATAAAAATTGTCATCTGATAAGTGTCTAATATCAAAAATATAATATATTGAACACAAGAAATTAAATAAAAGAAAAATTCTCATCTCATAAAGAACAAATATCCAAAATAGACATATAAAACACAAGAAATCAGATAATAAAACAAAAATTCTTCTCTGATAAAGGTCTAATATCTGAAATATTGATATTCAACACAAGATATCAGATAAATAAAAGGACAATTCCATCGAATAATGTCCAATAACAAAATATACATATTGAACACAAGAAATCAGAGAAATTAAATAAAAATTCTCATCTGATAAAAGTCTAATATCCCTCATATACACATTGAACGCAAGAAATCTGATAAATAAAATAAAACTTTTCATCTGATAAAAGTATAATATCCAAAATATACATACTGGACACAAGAAATCAGATAAATAAAACAGAAATTATCATCAGAAAAAGGCCTAGTATCCCAAAAATACACATTGAACCCAAGATATCACACATATTATAACATAAATTCTCATCTGATAAGGGTCTTATTCAAAGTACACTTATTGAACTCAAGAAATTAAATAAAACAAAAATTCTGATTTGATAAATGTTTAATATCTAAAATATACATATGGAACTAAAGAAATCAGGAAAAGAAAAAATGTTCATGTGATAATCATCAAATATCAAAAACATTCTTATTGAACACAACAAATTAAATAAAACAAAAATTCTCACCTGAAAAAGGTCTATATACAAAATGTACATATTTAACACTAGAAATCAGTTAAATAATACAATTCTTATCTGATTAAAAACCTAATATCCAAAAATATCCAAACTGAACACAAGTAATCAAAAAAACAAAAAATTCTCATGTGATAAAGAATATCAAATATATTCTTATTGAACAAATGAAATTAGATGAAACAAAAATTCTCACCTGATAAAGGTCTAATATCCAAATTATACAATTTGAACATAATTAAATAAATAAAACCAAAATTCTCATCTGATAAAGGACTATGGATCGAAAAATATATGTATTGAACACAAGAAATCAGATAAATAAATAAAAATTCTTAGCAGGCAATTGTCTAATATCCAACATATGCATATTGAACACTAAAAATCTGAAAAACAAAAGAAAAATTCTCATGTGATAATGATCTAATATCAAAAATATACTTATTGAACACAAGAAATTAACAAAAACAAAAAATTTCATCAGATAAAAGTCTAATATCCAAAATATACATATTAAACACAAGAAATCAGATAAATAAATCAAAAATTCTCATCTGATAAAGGTTGAATATCCACAAATATACACATTAAACACAAGAAATCATGTAAATAAAAAAAATCATCTGAAAAATGTCTAATATCCAAAATATACATAAAGAACATAAGAAATCAAAAAATGAAAGCAAATTTCTTATGTGATAAAGATCAAATATCAAAAACATACTTGTTGAACACAAGAAATTAAATAAAACAAAAATTCTCACCTGATAAAAGTCTATATCCAAAAGATACATATTGAACACTCAAAATCAAATAAATAATAGAAATTTCTCATCTGATATAGGTCTAACACCAAATATGTACATATTGAACACAAGAAAACAGTTGAATAAAACAAAATTTTGATCTGATAAACATCTTATATTCTAAATATACATATTGAACATAATTACACAAATAAAACAAAAATTCTCACTTGATAAAGGTCTAATATACAAAACATACATATTAAACTCAAGAAATCAGATAAATAAAACAAAAATTCTCACATGATATAAGGTCTAATATCAAAAATATACATATTGAACACAATAAATCCAAAAAAGAAAACAAAAATTCTCATCTCATAAAGTTCTAATATGAAAAATGTACTTACTGAACACAAGAACTTAATAAAAACAAAAAATTTTTATATGATAAA
Organism: Peromyscus californicus insignis; assembly: GCF_007827085.1. Taxonomy (NCBI): domain Eukaryota; kingdom Metazoa; phylum Chordata; class Mammalia; order Rodentia; family Cricetidae; genus Peromyscus; species Peromyscus californicus. Next base: position 12,976 of record NW_026294398.1, on the reverse strand, counting down.
AGTCTAATATCCAAAATATACATATTGAACACAAGAAATCTGAAAAACAAAACAAAAATTCTCCTGTGATAAATATCTAATACCAAAAATATAATTATTGACCACAAGAATTTAAATAAAACAAAAATATTCATCTGATAAAGGTCTAATATCAAAAATATATTTATTGAACACAGGAAATTAGATAAATAAACATTCTCACTGGTAAGAGTCTAATATCCAAAATATATATTATTCAATAAAAGAAACCAGATAAATAAAACAAAAATTCTCATCTGATAAAAGACTAATATCCAAAATATACATATTGAAAACAAGAAATCAGAAAAACAAAAAATTCTGATGTGATAAAGGTCAAATATCAAACATATTATTATTGAACACAAGAAAATAAGAAAACAAAAATTCTCATCTAAAAAAAGTTTAATATCAAAAATATACATCTTGAACACTGGAAATCAGAATACCAATACAAAATTCTCATGGAAAAAGACCAAATTCAAAAAATATGCTTACTGAACACAAGAAATTAAAGAAAACAAAAAGTCTTATCGGATAAAGTTCTAATATACAAAATATAAATATTTAACTCAAGAAATAAGGAAAAGAAAACAAATTTCTCATGTGATAAAGGTCTAATATCAAAAATGTACTTATGGAGCACAAGAAATTAAACAAAAATTTGATTCTGTTAACAGATTAATATCCAAAATATGCACACTGAAAACGGTAATGAGATAAAAAGAACCAAAATTCTCATCTAATAAAGTTCTCATACCAAAAATATACATATTGAACACAACAAATCAGATTAAATAAAACAAAATTTTTCATCTGATAAAGATCTAATATCCCAAATATACACGTTGAACCCAAGAAAACAAATAAAACAAAAATTCTCTTCTGATTAGGATCTAATATCCAAAATATACATATTGAATATAAATAGATGAATTAAACAAAAATTCTCATCTGATAAAGTTGTAATATCAAAAATATACATATGGAACAGGAGAAATTAGATAAAACAAAAAAGCTCACCGGTAAAGGTCTAATATCAAAAATAAACATATAGAACACAAGAAATCAGAAAAACAAACCCAAAAATTCTCATTTATAAAGGTGTAATATGAAAAATGTGTTTATTGAACACAAGAAATTAAATAAAACGAAAAATTTTATGTGATAAACTAATATCTCAAAATATACATATTGAACACAAGAAATTAAAGAAAACAAAAATTCTCATCTGATAAAGGTCTAATATCAAAAATATACATCTTCCATCAGAACTTGAGATCCATGGCCTAGCCCCAGGTGGAACTCTGGGAGTCAACTCAGCAAGAAAGAGGAGGGATTATCTGAGGAGAGATATTGAAACCAAGATTGGAAAAAGCACAGGGGACAAATAGCCAAACTAGTGGAAACACAAGAACTGTGAACCAATAGCTGAGGAGCCTCCATGGAACTGGATCAGGCCCTCTGGATAAGTGAGAGAGTTGATTAGCTTGAACTGTTTAGGAGGCCCCCAGGCAGTGGGTCAGGGACCTGTCCTTAGTGCATGAGCCAGTTGTTTTGGAACTTAGGGGCCTATGTTGGGACACTTTGCTCAGCCTTGGTGTAGGGAGGTGGGGGACTGGACCTGCCTTGACTGAATCTACCAGGCTGAGCTGAATCCACAGGGGAGTCCTTGCCCTTGCCCTTGAGGAGATGGGAATGGAGTGTGGATTGGGGGGACAAAGGGGGGAACTGGAGGAGGGAGGACAGGGGAATATATGGCTGATATGTAAAATTAAATTAATTATAAAATTTTAAAAAATCAAGTGCTTCTCCCATCAAAGTGCTAAAAGAAAAAAATCTGTTTTGCAAGCTTTGCTGACTCTGATATCTGCCCCCAGCATGTAACAGGATCCTCCTAAATTCTGATTTTTTTCAATGGAAAAACTTTTACAACTCCCGAACATATTCTGTTACAGGAGTTTATTTAAAAATTTTTTTTCCCATTTTAATTGGGATGGTTCACTTCCACTCAACCAAGCAAACCTTCCAAATAAGAATAGCAAGTCAGAGAAGAAAATATTAATAGCTGGACTCAATATATACTACTTGAGTTCTAGTAAGTCACCAAAATGGTTCATGTGTTTTTATTAAAATACACCACTGGGCACAGGTGGCATTTATTTGTTGTTAGATTAGCCAGATAAGGATTAGAATTCTGAGATTGGAACAGGCAAACACAACTCTATGTTTAGGATCAAACATATTGATTTCTACCTTCCCTCTCCATCTTCTTTGCTTTTAGCATCAGAAAGTGGCTAATCAATAAAGAGTAGCTAGCTGCTGAGTCTTTCCAAACAGCAAAGGAAAGGAGCCACGCACAATATTTGGTAACAGTCATGAAGTGTTAATTGTTTTTCAACCAAGGGAAGTGATTCTTGGCTCTAAAGCATCATTTTCAGCACTTTTTGTAAGTTTAGGATCTGATTCCTCTGTTCCCAGAAAGAGATGTTCACCAGAAAGAGATGTGCAGCTTAGCTCATATAAAAGCTAGCTCATCATCACCACCAAAAAAAAAACCATGCAAACTAAACAAACAAACCAAAAAAAGTCCCACTTATGAAAGAAGTGATTTTACAAGTCATGACTTGTGACAGCACCAATCTCCATGGTGTATCCCAACCCATCTTTCTCTAGGGAGAAGAAACTGACATGCAGAGAGGGCTAAACTGCCAAAGACAAAACCGAGAATTTCCTGGGTGTGCCTGCTGTCCTGCCCTTGTTTTGCACTGTTCCTCAGACCTGCATTCTAAAGCTTTACCTGTGGTTATTTCAGACCTTATTCTCTTGGATAGCCTTTGACGTAGCTCAAAAGGGCCTGGTTACATGTCCTAGGAGGAGAAGGACAAAAATCAAAGTGTTACAAGTCCTAGGAGGAGAAGGACAAAAATCAAAGTGACTTTTCACATCTGATAAGGTCTACTTACTTTTGAAGGAGGAAATTTGTCAAAGATCTGTTTACAGAAACCTTGATGAAGAAGCGCAGAAGTTAGAGGGATACAGAGAAGTTTTTGCAGGGATCTGTGTACATCAGCCCTGGAGTTAATCTTCAACCTAAGATAACGAGTGGACACATTGCCAGTCATTAATTATACCCCCACATACCTGGAATTTAAGGGGCTACTTTGCTCTCAGCTTTAAGGAGCCTCTTCTGACCTCCAAGGAGGGACATAGCATAAGATTGAAACTCATAGACAAGGCAGTGAATTCAGACCCAATTCCCCATATCTGAAAATTTTAATCATCAGGAAATTCAAAGAAAAATACATTCATTGAAGTGAAGCTTGTTGTATATAACACATTGGAAGAATTTAGCATGGTAGTAGATATGGCAAGACAATATCAGGGGACATTTATTGACAGGGTGAAGTGGTTTGTGAGTCTATGGGTGTCTCTGTGTCTTTGTAAAACTGGGACAGGGAAACACAGGTTGGGTTCAGGAGGAAGGAGGATCTCTTCTTCTGAGATAGATATGGAGCTCTTGAGCATTTCTTGAAATACACATCTCACTAACTTGTGAAAACCCCCCTGTCATAGAGTGCTTTTTTAACATCTTTATTACACTGAGTTATCAGGCATAGCAACTTAGAATGGGAAAATTGATCATAGGCCATAATCCCAGGTAATAGTTCCATTTTGGGGAAATCAATGTAGGAACTCAGCTAATCATATCACATCCACAGCCAGGAGCAGAGATAAACAAATGACCAATACTGCCTGTTTGCTTATGCTTACGCTCTAGCTTCTTCATACTTACACAGTACAGGTTGCAGACAACGAAATGATTCTGCTCATTTTAGGGAGTCTTAAGTCAATTAACAATAAATAAAATCCCACAGAGATATGTTCAAAATAAATCTGATCTATATAATTCCTCATTGAGGGTCCCTCTTCCCAGGAGACTAGTTTGATTCAGTCGGATAATAAAAACTAAGAATCACACTGCCCCAGCATCACTGCCAGGATTTGAGGAGATTTCTGCATGCATTCAGAGCTGTGGTTGTCAATCTGTGGGGTCACCACCCCATTGGGGGTTGCATATCAGATAACGTGCAATCAAATATTTGAATTATGATTCATAACAGTGGCAAAATTAAAATTAAGAAATAATGAAACAATTATGTTTAAGATTCACCATGACATGAGGAACTACTGTTAGTGATATTTAAAGGGTCAGAGAATTGGCAAAATTAAGAACTATTGGTCTAGAATGTCCAGTGGAACCATAATGTCTATGTTTCTAAGCATGAAGGGGCTTTTAAAGGATTTTCCTGAATATCCTTTGCTCTATAGGAAACTAATGTCCTGTGTGGAATACTCCAGCTGTCTGGCCACCTTTACTACCCAGTAATAGTGGAACACTTTGAGCTACTCAACAGAGAGTAACATCACCCACTACAAATGCTTATGATACTGATTTTAGTCGCACTGAGCTCCATGACCATATCACACTTCTATGGGTACATGTTGCTAGGCTGTGTCAGCCTCTCCTCTAGCATAGCTCTGCCCAGATGTTTCCTGCAGACTCTTTACCAGGAAATTGTTTAACAAGTGTCCTTCTCAGTCAGCATTAAGTCTACAATGTCTTGTGGCTAAGGAGATAAGGAGATGCAGGTACTTACTATGAAATATAGCATATATAAATTTCTATGATATTATTACCTTGTGTACATAAAGTTTCAGTAGGAGATAAACATTCAGTTCCACACATGGTAAGAACTAAAGGATGTCCAATCAATCAGGGAGAGATCTCTGGCTTTGGATGAAGGGGGTGCTGAAGGGCTTTCCTTGTATCCCAGCAGAGACTCCTGCAAAGGTCAGCTTGACTTCTAGTGCATTGTAATGAAAGCTCATTAGCAGGAAAACACTACAGCTTCCATGACATCTGCAGCTCTCCCTGGACATTCTATTGTATCCTGGAGAGTCATGGCATCCTCTGTGATGTCACCTATGTTGTAGCAACACCACTGCCCTTGGGAAGTTTATTCAATGTCTTCACCATTTACTGATGAACATGATGTCATACTGGAGTCTAATTCAAAGAGAGAATGAAGAGGGTAGAGAGACCAGAGAGTGACAGAAGAAAAATGACCTTCAGCCTCAGTGTAAAACATCAAGGAAGAAATGGTCAAGAGAATGGTGTAATGAGTTCTGTGCAGGAAAATGGAAGCTTCCTGGAGGAACTGGGCTTAAACTGAATCTTCCAGTATTGGGAACAGAAAGCTGGAGTCTCTGGAAACAACAGAACTTCCCTGTTTGTCATGGCTCTTGAAATTCAAGGATTCCAGGATATTAATTGTTCTGGTTACAGAGGTCAGGAACTGGTAAGGCCAAAGCTTTATGCTGGGAACTCTGGTGCTCATTCCTTTTGGAGGATAGGCTTTGGTGAGTGAACATGAGACCAACATTAAGAGAGAGAAGGATTAATGGGGTGTGCCCCATTTCAAGGCACGACATCACTGTACTTCAACCACACTGGCTAACTTTAGGTACTTCCCAGCTGCTCTGTGTTCCTGAGTTGTTAGTGAGGTGACTTGTTGAGTCTGTGACCATGTTCTGCCCTTATGTGTCTTCTCCATCAATAGTTATATGGTTAGTGACGTCTCAAGATATTTGGGGAAACTCTAAATTACTGGGGTGATTGTGAACTATGGCAATTTTCTGCTGATTTTTAAACCCACAAGCTTTTGGACTCTGCAGCCAAGTTAAATTATGAATCTGAAGCTGTGAATAAGCCTGAAGAGGCTATCTACTTGGTTACTTGGCACATGTGCTATGAGGCAGAGAGAACGAGAGAGCTGAGATAACCCACTTCCTTTCAAATAGAGGAGACATCTGAGTTCCCCAGAGAGGGCATCTGAAGCACGGAACAAAGTACTTTGGGGTGTCACTGAGTCATTGGTAAACAAGCTTTCTCAAACATTGGATTAGGACTCAGGGTGGTCTGTCCATCCTCTTTGCCTTGTCATACTGCAAGTTAATTTGTGTTATTCTACCCACAAGGAACACCAGGGAGCCACCATCCCACCAAACCTTCCTCACCAAGATGCAAGTGAGGGCAGAAGGTGTAGAGACTGACCTGTCACCTACAGCAAATGACAATTGAAAGAAATTAACAGTGAGAGTGCCTGATTTTATCACAGAAGAGATCATGAAGAACAGGTATTCATTCTTTCAAACCCTGTGGTTTCAATCTTAGGTCCACTCTGTCATCATTAATTCATTTTATACAAGGTTTGTGTTTCTGGTAGGCTGCATCTTCAGGGTATTCCTTTGCCCAAAAGCATGTCTCTGAATTCTTTCCAAAGGCAGAACCTCAAGTGTGACAGGAATGACATGAGGACACAGACTATTCTGAATCCTCTAAAAAGAAACAAAAACAGAGCCTGTGGCATGAGTCATAATACTGTTGGATTGAGGCAGTAGTATGTGAGTTCCCAACATGCATTTGAAGAGATTCTAACAAGTGCTGGCTAGTGTGAGATGTTAGTTGCTGTGAGTTTGAATTATTTTTTGTTACTTGCTTAGAAATGCATTTTGTGTTTGAGTCTCCAAGCAACAGTTGGAGAGGCCTGGTCACACATCTAAATGTGTCAATACAGGGACTCAGACTGATCCCTGCTTCTTTAGTTCCTCTCTGAGAAGACACACCTGCATGCATTTGTTCAGCATCCAATGGATAAAGTTCTCATATTCTCACTCAGTCTCTCTTTCTCTGTCTCTCTAAGTATCTCTTTCTCTGTCTCTCTGTCTTTCACACACATGTGTATGTGTTGTGTATTTTGTCTATGTGTTTGTGAATATATCTACCCCTAGTCCCTGCAATCAGGGATCTGTGGTTGGGCATGAGCAGTTCCCTATCTCACAGTCCCCAGGTGATACCTTGTGAAAATTGGGAGCACCACTGTTAGCATTATAGTTCTGCCAGTGTAGTTACATTAGTGACTCATAGATTTATCCTTCGAGAGGTTATAAATCTGTCACAATGTTTGAGTCCCATTCTCAAAACTGTTCATGATGTTATTTTGGTCTCCATTGTGACAGGTACCACATTGTGAATTTCTTTTTGAAGACAGGAGATACTTCTTCACAGATTTTGAAGGGTACACACCTGTGGAGTAGACGCTAGGGAAATTCTTTCAGCAAGCCTACTGAGAGAGGTCATGCATCTCCACCTCCCATCATCTGAACAGCCTGCCTCTGCTGGCCTAGGGTCAGAATAGCTGTAAGTAAATTGTGTGCAAATCTGTGGGTTTGGTCCTGGGTTTCAGCACCAACAATGTAAGTAAATTGTTGCAACAACTCTGGGGAAAGGTGTCCTGACGACCTGGGGAGTGAGGCAACACCTTGAACTGCTTAGGAGAGCTCTGATGATGGAACTGCAAGGAGACCGTTTAGCCCTTGATGATGAGGTATCCCACACACCTTGAGCTACTCAGAAGAGCAGCTCTCCCCTGAAAGCGTCCTGGACACCTGGAACTGTTTAGCACAACTCTGATGGCTGGAACTGCAAGGAGACAGTTCATCACCCCTGGAGGGTGAGGTATCCTGGACACCTGAAGCTGCTCACAACAGCTCTGCCCTGAAGGTGTCCCAGAGACCTGGAGCTGTTGTGCACAGCTCTGAGGGCTGGAACTGCAAAGAATTAGCCCAAACCTGGAAAGAAAAATTTTCTGACTTCTTGGGAAATTCAGGCCTGGAACTGATGGGGGGTGGTCTCCTCACAGGATACCACAATCCTGCTCTTCTCCTGGAGAGCTGCTACAGCTGATCTTTCCTCAGGGACCTCTTAAGGGGTTTTCTAGCTGAGCTCTGCTTCTCTTGCCTATGCTGTGGCTTTCTTTTACTTCACTCTGCAAAAGGGGAAACCCCTGCAGAAATGTAGCAATGCCCTCTGGCTCTGGAGAAAAGTGTCACTTTTTACTCTTTATTGCTCTGTCCACTGAGGTATGTCTCAGCAAAGATCTTCTGTTCAGCTGCTCCTTGCTCTGCACTTTCAGCTCCCTCTTGCTCTGTCCTTTGGGGGACATCACAACAAGGATATTCTCTATGCCAGTGAATGAAGATCGTCACACCCAAAACTCTTTGAGAAACAAATTTATTTGGAAAGGAGGAGTTCAGGAGAGTAGCTACCTCTACCAGGGTGGACAGAACAGCCTTTTTTTTTAAACTGACCAGGCAAGTCAGTTTACACAGGATGTATTGGGGGTGGAGTTAACCAGGGGTTGACTTGGGGCCCAGGGTTCTACTGTCCTGCTCTGTGATTGGTTCGTTTTTCAAGTCAGTTGGCCAGGGCAGAGATGGCTCTGATCTGACTGAGCCAAATTGTGTGTTTCTTTCTGCCCTGAACTGAGACTTTTTTCCCTTGTTCTGGGCTCCAGGATCAGGGGTGGTTTTCTACAGCCAGTCCCTGTTCCTGCGATAGCAAGTTTAATAGATGCCAGAAATTCCCAGTAATTAGGAGACAGGATGTGGCATCCCCATGACGTCCAGTAGTCTAGAACACACCATGAATGCCTGTGATAATTGAGGCCTATGTTCATGGAGTTCCTTAACCTCTAGGTCCAGGGACTTATCACCAGCCAAATCCTTTCTATTAAAAGCTCAAGATGAGCCATGAGCAGGTCATGTCACACATTGCAGAGCTTAAAGTATAAGAACACAAAGGCCTCAGAGAAATTAAATGGTCTGGCCGAGGAATCAGTCTTCCATTGTTAAGTGCCTGTCATTCAAGGGACCACAACATTGTGCAATGGCCATCTCTGCTTTCCATGTTGCTGTACTGCAGAGTCCGAAGCTCTGTCTCCAACCTTTCTGCCTCTTAGCAAGTTTCCTTAGCAAGTAGTGCATTGTCTTATGCTTCTTGTTCTCAGCGTTGCCAATAGTGAAAGAGACTGTTAGCTACTCCCAACCCCATATTGTCATACTTAATAGCCTCCAGAACTACTATTTTTAACCTTCCTAATGCCAAGACCATTGAAGTACAATCCTTCATGTTGTGACATTTCACCATGAAAATATTTTTCTTGCTATGTCATAAGTGTAATCACTACTGTAATCAATCATAATGTAAATATCTGTTATGCAGTGTATCTGAGATGCCTCCCCTTTGAAAGAGAATTCCATCACTAAATGAGTCACGACACTTAGAATTCAGTTTGCAACATGAGATGGATTATCATGTATGGTCTTTGGCAGGGCTCTATTGCCATAGGATTGCTACACCACTCATGTCTCCTACCCTCACTCAGACAGGATTTGTCCTCTACTTGCTGATATTTCCCCATTTTTATGGTCAGAGAAGGGCAGATGGGGAATCTGTTTTCTTACTATAGGTTTTTGGATTTCTTTTGTTTTTGCAGTTTTCATAAATAGTATGATTCTTTCTGGAATTCCCTTTTCTCGACCATTGGCCAACAGGAAAATGTCAGAGACCCCAGACACAGAAAAAGCAGGTAAGAACAAGCAGCTGGGTCAAGGTTAGGTCCAGCACCATTTCCTCCTGTAACATTAGCCTGTTTAACGTTCAACCCACTTGTGTTTTAATTCATCACTTTACTAATACACATCCCCCACCACACACACACATTCAACCCCATCACCACTTTCATGACAGTCAACTGTTTATTTTTTTGTCCATGCACCAGAAGTTCTGGGAAGTGAGTTTTTTGTGAGATCATTTGGCAATCAAGCCCTGCTTTTCTGACTGAAGCTGCAGTCCAATGATGGAGATGGATCAGTCATGCATCACACACCTTCATGTGATTATGAGGAGAGAGGTGCTATGACTGCTTTGAGGGAGTAAGTTCAAAGTGCAGCACCATTTGCTATTTGCACATTTGCTTTTCAGGGTTTATGTGTGATCACAGTGGGGATAGCAGCTTGCAAGTAGGAGAGCCCCCTGCAAAGGTCAAGTGAGTCTTTCCCTTTGTCACCTTGTTGGGTGGCATGTGGCCTTCTTCCTCCCATTCTCTGCATGCCAAGGTGGTCTCTTCACATTGACAAGCTGTTGATTCACACTTATAGAGACCTCAGTGGGTGTTAGGCAGCAGTGTTTACTGTGTGTTCTGTTCTCTTTTTCTTTTGTCCTCTCCCATAGTAGTTGACCAAATTCCCTATCTGATGCTCTCCAAAATGTGGGAACCACAGTGTCAATAACACTAGGGAAAGACTGAATGTATTGTCTCTTTTGAACATGATGCCCATGTCATAGCTGAGGGATTGTATTACTCTCAGGTCAGTATGTAGCTGTGCCATGCTGAGAGGTCTTGAGCTCTGCCCCTGACCCAGAATCAGTGATTTTTGTTTCTGAAGCTTCTGGACCCTGACCCAGCTAATAGTGGGGTTCCATAATCCTTCCATTGTGTGTTCTCTTAACTTGAAGTGTGTCATTCTTACTAGAGGAGTGTGTCATACATGGTGATCCTTTTATAGAACTGAGTGTTTCATTGGTTCTTTTGTATGGTTTGTTCAGGTTTGATTTTATTAGTATTGGCTGAGTATTCTCTTGTACAGTATGAGTTAAGATTCAGAACGAATTTACATGAGTTCTGATGTTTATTGTTTCTTGCTGACTAATGACATTTCATTTTATGTTTTCAACACACAGTTATTTGTGTATAAACTCACGGACATAGCATTCACTCAGATGTGCACACACTGTAACTCACATGTGGATGGTGGATGGGAATAGTTTACTAGAGTTCAATGCCTTTGTTATACCATGCTTCCAGGAGTTTATTCAGATTTGTTGGCATGTACCTTTACTTGCTAAACCATCTACTAGTCCTGAATTTTTTAAATGTTTACCTTTATACCAATAGACTTCAACTTCCCTCTTGCATCACCTTTTTTTGTAGAATCCAATGTTCTATTATTTTTGTAAATTTCAAGAATGTTATGCTCTATTCCTACCACCATTTGTGTCTAAGAACTTTGGAACCTACTCCCAATTTCTTTAGCATCTCACTGATTGTTCAGTGCTTTATTTTCTAGCCTCCATGTGTTTGTATATTTTCTATAGTTTATTTTTGTTTTATTTTGTAGTTTTTATACTGCTATCTTATAAAAATAAAAGTTATTTCAATTACCTTGTTTTTGAGAAGATTTGCTTCACATAAAACCGTTATGAAAAGTAATTGCTCAGGCTGCTGATAAAAATTAATTCTGCTACTGTTCCATGGAAAGTTCTGTAAATGTTAAATCAGTCCATTTACTTGTATATCGGTTGTTCATTGCTTTGCTTTTGTCTTGATAACTGATATAATCATGTATTAAATCACCCAAAATAATGTTGAGTTCTATCTGTTAGCTCATATTTAGTAGTTTGTGCTTTATAAAACTGGGAACATACGTGTCACTAGAACGTGTGTTTATCGACTCTTGTTGAATTCTCACTTTATCAATATGTAGTGCCCTTCATTTTCTCATTCACTAATTTAACTTTAAAGTGCACACTGTGGACTATCAGTATGGTTATACTTGTTTGTTTCCACATGTGATTTTCTGCCTATTTATTTGGCACTGAAGTTCATTTCTTGCAGGTACCAAAGAGCTCTATGTAATAGAATATTATTTTAAGGTGTACTGCTTTTGTTTATGTTGAATTTGTTTAACTCTGTGAAGCTATATTACTGTGCCTGTGTAAAACACCTGATGATTTCATAAAGAACTGGCCCACAGCAAGAAAGGAGAAAGGATAGGTGTGCTGGCAGGCTTAGAATACATATAGAAGGAGAAAGCGGAGTGGAAAACACTAAAATCAAGGAGTCAGAGAATGAGGAGGGCTCCAGGAACCAGCCACCCTGCTACACAGCAAGCCACAGAATAAGAGTAAGATTTACAGAATTTAGAGATTAAGAAAAGCCAGAGGTAAAAGATAAAATGGTTAATTTAAGAAAAGCTGGCTGGAAATTAAGCCAAACTAAGGTTGGGCACTCATAAGTAAGAATAAGCCTCTGTGTATGATTTACTTGGGAGCTGGATAGAGGTTCATCAAAAGAGCAATAACCTCCAATAACAGCTCTCTTTTATTTATGTTGTCTATTCTGTCCATCTATTTCTTCTAAATGGAATGTAAGACACTTAAAAGTCAGAATTATCTCAAGTTGTAAATTTTTTGTCATTTTTTATATCTCCTTTACTATATGTTTTAATTTTTCAAGATATCTTTTACTTAAATATTTTTAGTCTAATGATGTATTTGGACTCTCCTCACATACATTTATATTCAAACTTCCCAGTTGTCTTCTTCTTGCCTTGGTTTTTGGAATGCTTTCTTCTACCTTATTATTTTTGTTTGTTTTTAAAGGATACATTCACAGGATTCATTGCAATCTTCATCTTTACCTAAAGACATTTAAGGTAGCTACCTTAAATGCACCAAAGATGAATACATTCTGAATGTAAGATTTCATTTATATTATTCAATACAAACAATTTTTTAATAAATAGAGTTTTCAAGATATCACTACTCAATTTCACCCAAGGAAAAAATGACATGATTGTAGGCTATGATAGGCAAAAACCGAAGGGTATTAGATAATTAAGCTGCCTATCCAAGCTTGTAAAATCCTAGTTGTGTCCATATTCTGCAAAGCCTTTGATAGTACTACATAATTTATTTGTGGCACAATGACATTATAAGTTACCCAAAACTATTGATCGTATTTGAATGATTCATGTAATAGTAATACTTACCGTAAAGGTTTCTCTTTTAATCACCAGTAACCTCATATGACAAATTATTGGAATTTTTCAGTGATTTTAAAAACTTAATTTATTCATAATAGACATACAGCCTCAGGCAGAAAAAAATAACATTTAAAAGGGGTAAAGTAACAAGGGCCTGAGTAAATGATGAGCACAAGAGTGGGGTTGTTTCCATTTTTCTGATATGAGTAGATTATATGGACCATGT